>NW_020800189.1:0-53186 GCF_003590095.1 Trichoplusia ni
TTAGACAGGTTTAGTTTAGACTAGTAGAGAGCATAAGATTAGACTTTGATAAAAATCAGTCGAGCAGTAAAAGTTGTGTGGAGGTTTTACAGGAAAGACCAGCCTTCAAATTTTGAACGTGAAATTTGCAAGGTATACTTTTCCTACACAGAAATATAGTACGTATCGGTACGGGAACAGTATAAAGGAATGTTACCAAAGAATCGCCAGTAAACAATCGCAACATTAACTTAAAGCCACACGTGATTGTCAATTTGCTTTGCAATGTAAGCCGGAGGATACCGGAGCCACGTAGCCGACGATACATTACCCTTACGAGTTCGCATTTTGTAAATTGTTACTTCCATATATTTGGAAACAGGAACTCCGAACCCTACGTCCTCTTCCATTGAAAAACATATAAAAAGTCTTTGTTTACCTTTGTGTTCTTCCAGATTTAAAAAAAGTAAAGTGCTCTTAAACGACGTGAATTGTATTGTGTTCCGATACTAATAGCTGTTTTGTTTCGTATCACATCGAGTCATTGCCGCACGTCTTAACAATTCAAGGAAAATGTACCTAAGTAATTCAAAATGGAGTAGCTGTTGAAAGTATATTTCACTGGCAGTTACGAAAGTTCTCGAAATGCAAGTTCTGAAGACTTTATAAATGTGCAACTATATAACCAGATAGAAAACTTTCAGACACTTTCAGAACAGTTCACTTCCACCTTGATTTTAGATAAGAGGTTTATTTCAATCAAAAACAGAGTATAATATCAAAAGTTAATTTATGAGAAATTTGGTACGATTTAACAAATATATGCTGTAATTCACAAGTTTTGTTCATCGGATTACTTCTTGGCAGGGACATCTGGCACGTCGAATTCACTTACTTGGGCGTCGACAAGCTGCTTACTGCGAAGCTTTATTACTGCCCGGCTTGGCACATTCGGATCCTCCATTTCAAACTCGATCAGTCCTATAACAATAGCCACATTAGTACGTGCTTGTCACGACGTATTAAATCAATTTGAATATGAATGGGAACTGATCCTTTCGTTATCAAAGTGCAGTTGTTTTCACAAGCCAAGCGAATTTGAAACAATTTGGATAAGGTTGACGTTGGGATCCTAAAGCATATTGGATTATTTAAAAGGGTTTTCTAACATAAAAACAAACATTGATTTATGTTATTAGTAAAAAATTCAACAATCGGATATTAAGCTTTTGTTAACGAAACCTCCTTTTCAAAGTGAAACCTCCTTCAAGATCCTTAGTGAAACCTCTTTCGAACCTGGGATTTGACAAGCAGTCCGCTATAAAAGACGGAGCGCTCTTAGCAACGCTCTCTCCGCTGTCAGCTGGCCTTGCTGGAACATCTCCGTGACCTTCGTTGTATTTATTCAGCATAGCAGCCATATTGTTATTTCGATAATTGCCATTCATACCTATTCCTTTGCAGTAATTAGAGTTTGATGTATTAACTTTAAGTTATCTTTGTAATGATTGGGTTTAATTGTTTGTGACGTAACCGTGCTTGCTTTTTAAAAACCTGTCCTCACTTCTGGTTTCTAAGATCAGAAGTGGGATAGACCACGTGCTTTGTGCTGTTTGTGCCATCTGTTTTAAGTTAAAGTAAAGGATTTGTTTGAATTTCATCTAATTACTGCAAATTTTATTTTTGTCTGTTTCACGAGTATCGGTGAGCTTTTTATTTTTATTGTGTTTTTCATGAGACATGCCCGAACGTTCGAAAAAGTGTTAAAAACCAAAACGATTCGCGTCGATCATGTCGTAATTGTTCTCGCACGTTGAGAAGTAGATCGTTTTATCATCGCATAAACACCGTGAGCGTTCTCGTGCGTACCTCGTACCTCGATTCTAAACATCGTAATGTGTTCCGTAGTCTATGAAGTGGTCATAGACGTTGTGATAACTCATATAGCTGCCATGATTCCACGCGTGATCGGGCCTTAGGTTGAATATTAGCTCGTTGAGGTTATGTGTAACATTTAAATAAGTTCATGACATATGCCGAAAGTCTCTTTGGCGTTTTATACCAAAAAGGTTTGTCTGACGATCTGAAAGTTGCAATAATAGTCAGAGGTATATTTGAAACTCAAATAAGGGCTGCTGCGACGAATGCGAAACTTAAAATAACAGACTTAGTTGAATTTTTGTTAGTACCTATGTGTCAAGAAGGACTTTATTTGTTGTCAAGTTTTGAGTACTGTCACGAATGCTGGTTTTTATTCGGTTAATTTAAAAATATTTCTTTCGTAGATACTGAAATAGATTACTTTGGACGTTTTCTTGATAATGGTCAGGAGCGGCCGAGCTCAAGAAAAATTGAGGCTCTGGTAGGCTTCTACACAAGTATCATGCTCTATAGTGTGTGACGTAACACTCTACAACAAGCATTTATGTCTCCAGGAGACAGCGTGCCTCAGAATTGTTTACAGACAATCAGCGGTGTCAATACGACTACACCAAAACCAGAACAACCACGAGCGTACGCTGCTGGCGACTCTGTAGAAGGCTTCGTGGAGTGCAGCAAAGCTGGACTCTGGCATGCGGGAGCCCTGTAAGTTCCTACGCGTACAGCTACATCATCGCTGCGAGCTGGAACTGCTGGCTGGTTCGGCTGCGGCTGCCGGGCGTATGGTGCTCTGGCGCGGCGAGTCAAGCTGGACGCATGCTGTGCTGTCTTCGAGAATTCAGAGCAACAGGAAGACTTCTGTTTGGCCTGGACCTCTGGTTCACAGCTTCTGTTTGGTCTGAGCCTTTGGCTTATGGCTTCTGTTTGGCCTGGACCTCTGGTTCACAGCTTCTGTTTGGTCTGAGCCTTTGGCTTATGGCTTCTGTATGGCCTGGACCTCCGGTTCATGGCTTCTGTTTGGCCTGAGCCTCTGGTTCATGGCTTCTGTTTGGTCTGAGTCTCTGGCTTATGGTTTCTGTTTGGCCTGGACCTTATGGTTCATGGCTTCTGTTTGGTCTGAGCCTCTGGCTTATGGCTTCTGTTTGGCCTGGACCTACAGTCCATGGCTTCCGATCTGGTTAAGTATATCAGCTTCATTACCATCTGTTCATCTTGGCTAGCATTCTATACAATGGAAGTTGGGAATTTCATTGCTTGGAATGTTACTAAGCTTCATTTACATTTTAATTTTAAGAATCACTGATTTTGCTGTGCAGTATTTTTAAGTTTTAGCTTTTGAGTTTATTTACTTTTAAGAATCATTGATTTTGCTGTGCAATATTTTTAAGTCCATAGCTTTTAAGTTTACCATTTCAATAACGTTCCTGAAATCTTTCTGTTCGCTTGTTGGGTACTTGATGGTGGGAGTGCACGCTCACTATCGCGTACTTTACAAAATCACTTCAAATGCTTTTTGTTTTCCAGCTTCGACACAAGTGTCGCAAGAAAACAAATGTTTAGTATGTGTTGTTGTCATTTTGCAGATGATTATTTCCAGTCTGAGAGCGACAGCAGTCTGGTGATGCTTGAGCTAGTGAAGACTCCAAGCAAGATGCGGTCGAGGACGCCTCGCTGTCAGGAACGGCCGTGTTAACGAAACCTCCTTTTCAAAGTGAAACCTCCTTCAAGATCCTTAGTGAAACCTCTTTCGAACCTGGGATTTGACAAGCAGTCCGCTATAAAAGACGGAGCGCTCTTAGCAACGCTCTCTCCGCTGTCAGCTGGCCTTGCTGGAACATCTCCGTGACCTTCGTTGTATTTATTCAGCATAGCAGCCATATTGTTATTTCGATAATTGCCATTCATACCTATTCCTTTGCAGTAATTAGAGTTTGATGTATTAACTTTAAGTTATCTTTGTAATGATTGGGTTTAATTGTTTGTGACGTAACCGTGCTTGCTTTTTAAAAACCTGTCCTCACTTCTGGTTTCTAAGACTTTTTAATATCAGCTGTTTGTTAAATTATAAGTTATGATTTAATCATCGATAGTTTTTTTACTCTAGGTTGTAATCAATTAACCCTAGAAAGATAGTCTGCGTAAAATTGACGCATGCATTCTTGAAATATTGCTCTCTCTTTCTAAATAGCGCGAATCCGTCGCTGTGCGTTTAGGACATCTCAGTCGCCGCTTGGAGCTCCCGTGAGGCGTGCTTGTCAATGCGGTAAGTGTCACTGATTTTGAACTATAACGACCGCGTGAGTCAAAATGACGCATGATTATCTTTTACGTGACTTTTAAGATTTAACTCATACGATAATTATATTGTTATTTCATGTTCTACTTACGTGATAACTTATTATATATATATTTTCTTGTTATAGATATCGTGACTAATATATAATAAAATGGGTAGTTCTTTAGACGATGAGCATATCCTCTCTGCTCTTCTGCAAAGCGATGACGAGCTTGTTGGTGAGGATTCTGACAGTGAAATATCAGATCACGTAAGTGAAGATGACGTCCAGAGCGATACAGAAGAAGCGTTTATAGATGAGGTACATGAAGTGCAGCCAACGTCAAGCCGGTAGTGAAATATTAGACGAACAAAATGTTATTGAACAACCAGGTTCTTCATTGGCTTCTAACAAAATCTTGACCTTGCCACAGAGGACTATTAGAGGTAAGAATAAACATTGTTGTCAACTTCAAAGTCCACGAGGCGTAGCCGAGTCTCTGCACTGAACATTGTCAGATCTCAAAGAGGTCCGACGCGTATGTGCCGCAATATATATGACCCACTTTTATGCTTCAAACTATTTTTTACTGATGAGATAATTTCGGAAATTGTAAAATGGACAAATGCTGAGATATCATTGAAAACGTCGGGAATCTATGACAGGTGCTACATTTCGTGACACGAATGAAGATGAAAATCTATGCTTTCTTTGGTATTCTGGTAATGACAGCAGTGAGAAAAGATAACCACATGTCCACAGATGACCTCTTTGATCGATCTTTGTCAATGGTGTACGTCTCTGTAATGAGTCGTGATCGTTTTGATTTTTTGATACGATGTCTTAGAATGGATGACAAAAGTATACGGCCACACTTCGAGAAAACGATGTATTTACTCCTGTTAGAAAAATATGGGATCTCTTTATCCATCAGTGCATACAAAATTACACTCCAGGGGCTCATTTGACCATAGATGAACAGTTACTTGGTTTTAGAGGACGGTGTCCGTTTAGGATGTATATCCCAAACAAGCCAAGTAAGTATGGAATAAAAATCCTCATGATGTGTGACAGTGGTACAAAGTATATGATAAATGGAATGCCTTATTTGGGAAGAGGAACACAGACCAACGGAGTACCACTCGGTGAATACTACGTGAAGGAGTTATCAAAGCCTGTGCACGGTAGTTGTCGTAATATTACGTGTGACAATTGGTTCACCTCAATCCCTTTGGCAAAAAACTTACTACAAGAACCGTATAAGTTAACCATTGTGGGAACCGTGCGATCAAACAAACGCGAGATACCGGAAGTACTGAAAAACAGTCGCTCCAGGCCAGTGGGAACATCGATGTTTTGTTTTGACGGACCCCTTACTCTCGTCTCATATAAACCGAAGCCAGCTAAGATGGTATACTTATTATCATCTTGTGATGAGGATGCTTCTATCAACGAAAGTACCGGTAAACCGCAAATGGTTATGTATTATAATCAAACTAAAGGCGGAGTGGACACGCTAGACCAAATGTGTTCTGTGATGACCTGCAGTAGGAAGACGAATAGGTGGCCTATGGCATTATTGTACGGAATGATAAACATTGCCTGCATAAATTCTTTTATTATATACAGCCATAATGTCAGTAGCAAGGGAGAAAAGGTTCAAAGTCGCAAAAAATTTATGAGAAACCTTTACATGAGCCTGACGTCATCGTTTATGCGTAAGCGTTTAGAAGCTCCTACTTTGAAGAGATATTTGCGCGATAATATCTCTAATATTTTGCCAAATGAAGTGCCTGGTACATCAGATGACAGTACTGAAGAGCCAGTAACGAAAAAACGTACTTACTGTACTTACTGCCCCTCTAAAATAAGGCGAAAGGCAAATGCATCGTGCAAAAAATGCAAAAAAGTTATTTGTCGAGAGCATAATATTGATATGTGCCAAAGTTGTTTCTGACTGACTAATAAGTATAATTTGTTTCTATTATGTATAAGTTAAGCTAATTACTTATTTTATAATACAACATGACTGTTTTTAAAGTACAAAATAAGTTTATTTTTGTAAAAGAGAGAATGTTTAAAAGTTTTGTTACTTTATAGAAGAAATTTTGAGTTTTTGTTTTTTTTTAATAAATAAATAAACATAAATAAATAGTTTGTTGAATTTATTATTAGTATGTAAGTGTAAATATAATAAAACTTAATATCTATTCAAATTAATAAATAAACCTCGATATACAGACCGATAAAACACATGCGTCAATTTTACGCATGATTATCTTTAACGTACGTCACAATATGATTATCTTTCTAGGGTTAAAGAACCTATAACTGAGTCCTTAAAACCTAGAACACATATTCGTGTCAGAAGGCGACGGAGTAACTCAAACGAAAAAGGTATACAAAATATACTAAGACGAAGCTTTGGCCCCTTTGCTACAAGTTTTCAGTCCAGTTTTTATTTGTAAAGGATTTGAAAACAAAGAATGATGTAAATCGTAATGTAATATAGAAGAAAAAAGTTTAATGATATAAACAAAATTACAGTAGGTACATATGTAAAAAGTTAATGATTGCTCAATTACTATATAAAAAGAGGTAGGCAAAAAATCTTTTTTTGATCAGAAAAAGAAGGAGGTGTATTATTATTATTGTTATTACAGAGAAAGAGAAAAGCCACCTTGTAATTAATTATTGCTCTGTGGAACATTCGCCTTTTAATTATTTCTTTTTCGTGAAGTTCTTCGCTTTGTGGTGACTATGACTATATACAGTACATGCTCCAATAACGAAACCACTGACATAATGTGCAGAGAGCAGTTAGTTCAGATTTATAACGTAACACAATTTAATTATTACGAAAACGGCCAATACCTTATGCTTGTGGCATAATTGCGGTCTGCAAGCGGTATGCGGAACTAATGGCAAATGTATTTTATGAGAGTGTCTTGTGAGATGTTGCTATAATCCCTATACCTAAAGCTGTTGGTATTCCAATTAGTTGATAACGCCTGGTTACATTTTCAACCTATTTAGACTGGATTTGGAGTATCTGCTATCGATAAAGGCTATGGAGCTTGGTATTATGTCCTCTACTAAAGAGACTGTTGTCGATGTACATATAGTCCAAATAAAATAAAGTAAACATGCAGTACAACAAAAAAAGATGTAGGATCAATAGAAAATGTTCACTTAATGACGTTACAAGACATTTTCCCTGTGTCGCGGGAAGTTTGATAAAAAGTCAAATCACATGCACGAAGACACACATATTTAGAACAACCATTTGTAGATCACAAAAATACTAATTGTTCTATGTGGGCATCAAACCCGCGGTACAAGAGAATAGCACATGAAATGCCGTACAACATGCACAATTTTCCTATCAGACGTTTAAAACGTTAACGTGAGATAGGAAAGTCGTATCATGTTGTGACTTTCTTGCGTTACGGATTTCTCGTATAATTATAGCAGGAGCTATGTTAGAGAATGTATACGAACCCAGTTTCACGATGGTCAGAACGACGTACAGAAAACCCTAATATAGGAGACTCCTGCATTGAAGATCAAACTTACACCTTCGCGTTTACAAATAGGTACGTGAAAAAACTGCAAGGACAGAATTAAGGCCGACATTTTGTAAATAGGATTAAATGAAATACGAATAGGATTCTCTGATTAAAGAGAAAAGCCGTTGTAGCCCAAAACTAAACTGAAACTCTCGATCTTTTAAGTTAAACACCCTTTCGACCCATTTAGAAACATTAACATATTAAAACGTAATCGCAAAATCATAGCACCCAGACGCCATACCCCGATGATAACTAATATTTAAAAACCATGAAAATATTTCAAAATTGGAACATTACAAGTGGCGGCGGGTCGGCCACGACGAAGACTCGGGCCCTCATATCGGAACGTGACGGGATCCGTGATGCAGCAAATTTGCCAAATTAACGTGATTAATGAACGTACCATGAATAGCAATTTAATTATCTGTATGCAATATTTTACAAAATTATTCTTATCCGCGACTTAAGTAGTCGCTTCTGTAGAAAGCTGAGGTAACGCTAATTTCTGAATTTGACACAATAATTACGAGAGTAAAATACACAACATTGTAACGGTCATATTATTGAAAGTCACGTGAAAGCTTATAGTCTGTCTATGATATTTATAAAGATTGACTTACGTAATTATCCACAGACTACAAGTCACAAGAAGTAAACAAAAGAATCTGACGAAAACAACATGTCATAAACTACTTAGCCCTTAAAGAAAAACATCTAGACAACACAATACGCGTCACAAGTAACAATAGGCGAGCTTGTAAACTCGCAGACAATATACAATGGTCTTCAAAAGGGGAAAATATAAGTATAATGGTGGTTAATGTGCTTATATCACGTTAGATGGTCGCCTGAAGGTCGTGGTCTCTGAACATTTACTTAAGGGTAACTTGATACCGCATTCAGCCAACGGGACGTCGCGTCGACACCGTGTGCCTGCATCTCACAATGAAAGGTGACTCATTACAGACTGTTCCAAACAATGCTATTGTCAGATAAAGGGCATTAGTTATTAACTTTTTCACACCACTTACAATGGACACTTCAGTTTATTTTTAGCTGGGACGCCGGTATTCTTGCGTAAAGCCTTATTACAATATAAAAACCATATAAGCTGTCCATTAGGATCACGACATAGTTGTCAATTTATCTTGTGACATATTTTCGTATGGTACCTATGACACAATGTCTTCGGTACAGATTTTATTATTTAATGAGAGATTTCTATGTATCTATATCTAAGTAAATGAAACCTGTCTTCATATTTGCAAGAAAGTAAGTTGTAATATGAATATAAGCATCTAACAAAAGGTGACTTTTAAGTCGCATTACGCAGACGGAGAACTGATTGATATTGGCAGTCAACAGACTGATCGCGAGACCGCTGGTAGAGACTTTTTAACTAAGCAGTTTACTTGTACATCATCATTTTGTAATGTAGTGTTTTCCTAATTTGTGTGTACATATATAAAACAGCCGTATGCTCTTTACCTACACTCAAGTAGCTATCTCACTTCCACCTTTCCAATATTAAGTATTCGTTTTTTTGGAAGTAGCAAACCGATATCGTATGTTTGAACAGCCATAATATATTGTAGTGTCGCAAAATCGAAATCCAAGTTATGAATAAATGTTGCCGCGAAGGCTTCGTACTCAAGTGGCTGTAAAGAAACGAACTGAAGTAGGGCAGGCTGTGCCGATACACGAAGTACATTTCAGGCTAATTTATGTGCCTACATCTATCGCCGACTCAACTGCAGTAGCCGCTCGCTAATAAATTGTCGGAGTCATTTGTGATTTTTATATCTGCAATTTAATACTGATTTTGACTCCACGGATAGCCATCATCATCACGCCAAACCCACAATGCGCGGCGTGTTACGGGTTCGATCCCTGTGACTAAATCTGGTCTTTGTGCATGTGACTTAATTATTGAATGCCGTTGCTCTGTATATTTATCTCACATATTCAGTCAGAGAACAGAACGGTAACATTCAACTAGTAACTAGAAATGAACAACGTTTAGCATGGGTCCACAAACAAATATAATTAATTCACTACGATTGTATTCACCGAACTAGCGATTTATACCAGAAGAATTATTACTTCAAAAAGAAAATTGCCAAACCAAACCAAAGCTATGTAATATAGATTATTAATTTGCCTGAAATAAAAAAGAGCGTGCCCGATTTCAATGCATCATATTTCATGTAACAAAAAGAAAATTCATCAGATGAAAGCTTTGTCCAATGACAATAAATTTTACAACAATTTACCAAAAAAACACAGCTGGATCGGATACTAATTCATTAACATCTTGCATTTAAAACAATCACGTTAATTGGTTGTCCTTTTACACATTGCACGTTTTCAATTATTTATTCGCCCCAATTATGCAAATTGCCACGGAATATAATGTTTAACAAGTTTTAAACAAAATAGAAATAAAAGGCTGGAGACTGTGGTCGGGATTTAGAAAAGGGACTGTGCTCATCTACTGCATTCATAACTTGTTTTATATTATGAAAGAAACACTTAAAAACGTATAAAAGCACGGTTTTGTTTGTGAGATCTTGTTGCAAGTTTTATAATGAGTTCTCGGAGTGTATGAGAGGCAAGATAACCCTACTATCTAGTTAAAAAATACGCGTTTACTATAAATAATTATAGGTAAAACGACCATTAGTAGAATAGTTGGTACAATAAAAAGCTTTTTTCGTTTTCCGAAACCAAACTTGCTGTGCATGATCGTCGTTATACTATTAGCAAACAATTTATCTTAAACCGTTTTCATAGTTATTTTTAAGGTCATCATTTAAAGAGAACGTTGAAAAGTACAAAATACGGAGAAATTTCACTTTGTTATTACACTATTTTGGTCTGCACTAAATTAATGGACGAAATAGTTTTACAGCACATCTCAAAAACTTCCTTCGTCAAAAAGACCGCTGTTATACTGGTCAGAGTACAAATTCTGAATTTTTTACTTAATCTCAAGTTTCACAAAAATGTCACATCTCTACTTAGCGAAATCTACTACTCTATTTAAACAATTACCAAACTGTGATAGCGACTGACTTGGAAAGGCTTTATTTAATTAACCGAGCGTTTAATTGAACGAGTTAGTACAATGTAAGTTACGGTGTAGAGATCCGATCTGCCACCCGTTTCGGTGACTCACTCCCCGCCCGGCGGTAATAGGCATGGGTGTCTATTACCGCCGAAACTTGGCCTTATTTATGTTCTAACTTATTGAATTTAACTTGACTTACGTATTCTGTTTAACTACTCTACAATTTGCACCTCTATAACTGCAGTAAATCTTAAATAGGTCGGTTAACTATGTAGTTTTTATTGCTGAGAATTCAACACGAAATTATGTAATATTATTATTGGCCCCAGATTATTCTACTGCTGGGTAGGCATTCCCACTCTTCTTCTACTTGTTTCTAGAACGATTCAGAAAGATGATGAAATAAGTGAAAATTATCGTTCTTCCAAATGGCGCAACTAAATAGTAGTAGATTCATAGAACGAATTTAAAATTTAAATATCCTAAAAATGTGTATGTTATATTTCTTTTAAAAATAGTCGGTACTGAAATCCATTAACGACTCCCAACGACAAATGTTACTTTATCCACTATTCAAATAAAACTGGAACGAACTGAGTGATGGATTATGGATGGAAACTCAAACACCAGTATGATTGTAAAAGATTATAATTAGGAAAACGTCCGAGCACGATGTACATGAATCTCAGCGGTAAGACAAAAGAAAAGGAAAGTGACAGCTAGGTCATTATTAGGGACCCAATTGCTATGAACTGTTTACAAGGTTAGTTACAAAACGTATTATGCGTGACCCATTTCACCTAATAATACCATTACTTTATTTCTATGACATTGTGTTTACAAAGACAGTTCTAATACTACCCCTTAAACCAATGTCATAAGCAAATAACTAGAAGTAGTTACATAACAGAATTACACCAAAAAAATAATAATACAATATCACAAAGAATGCGAGATATTAAGTACTTAAAGTGAGAGATGTTTTTAAAACCTGAAAATAAACTTTATTATAAATTATATAAACATAATCCATTTACAAATTGATCATGTTTTTCTTTTGTCAAAGGTTTTGTCAACACATCTGCAATCATTAAATCTGTAGACAAATACTTAACATTAACAATGTTTTTCTTTATATTTTCTCTAATGAAATGATGCCTCACATCTATGTGCTTAGTTCTATTATGATACATACAATTAGTAGTTAACTTTTGAGCAGACTGGTTATCATTATACAATGTTACTTTACAATTACTGTTCAACAATTCATTAAGAAAACTTCTTACAAAAAGAGCTTCCTTACAACAATCTGAAAGTGCCATATATTCAGCCTCTGTGCTGGAGAGGGCAACAGTCTTTTGTTTGCGACTTTCCCAAGAGATCAATGAATTACCAAGCTTAAAAATAAAACCAGTGAAAGACTTACGATCAAGTTCATTTCCACCCCAGTCAGCATCTACATAAGCTGTTACATCCATACCACTCTTCTGAAAAACTAATCCATAGTTAGCAGTACCTTTAAGATAGCGAAGGACACGCTTCAAGGCTTTCCAATGATGTTCAGTGTGACACTCGTTAAATTGACTGAGCACACTCACAGCATGAGCGATATCTGGTCGGGTGCACACCGCTATATACATGAGACAGCCAAGCAAATTCCTGTAATGAGAATTTGTACTTTTATTATCACCTTTAGGTAATTTGATTCCTTTTTCTAGTGGAGTTTTTGCAGGTTTGCAATCCGTCATGTTAAACTTCTCCAATACCCTTTTTATGTATCCAGTTTGATCAAGTGTAACTTTATTTTGACTTTTATTAACTCTCATTCCAAGAACGTGGTGTGCAGGTCCAAAATCCTTCATGCTGTGAGTGTGCTCAGTCAATTTAACGAGTGTCACACTGAACATCATTGGAAAGCCTTGAAGCGTGTCCTTCGCTATCTTAAAGGTACTGCTAACTATGGATTAGTTTTTCAGAAGAGTGGTATGGATGTAACAGCTTATGTAGATGCTGACTGGGGTGGAAATGAACTTGATCGTAAGTCTTTCACTGCGCAGTGGAAGCGTGCTGGGCCCATAACCTGATGGATTATGGATGGAAACTCAAACACCAGTATGATTGTAAAAGATTATAATTAGGAAAACGTCCGAGCACGATGTACATGAATCTCAGCGGTAAGACAAAAGAAAAGGAAAGTGACAGCTAGGTCATTATTAGGGACCCAATTGCTATGAACTGTTTACAAGGTTAGTTACAAAACGTATTATGCGTGACCCATTTCACCTAATAATACCATTACTTTATTTCTATGACATTGTGTTTACAAAGACAGTTCTAATACTGAGAAAGACCGAATTGGTTTTAGCAAATGTATGCATGTAAGCTTAGCTAAAAGCTTCCTACGCTTACAAACTGCGACTGTTTTATAAACAAGAGTGTACATACAAGTACAGATTCGACTATTATAAGCAATTTGTGTATAATTACAAAAGCTAAATTACTAAGCTAAAGTATTTCGAGCGATCAACAAAAAAACAAGTGTGAGTCGCACTGACTCTTTAAAGTGCACGAAAAATCATGTTTGTTGATGGGAGCCTTTAGAGCATTTACTTTATTTGTTTTTATAGCAGCAATAGACATACCTAAGTTATCTTTGAAAAACTAGTGATAGACCGATAGACAAACCACGAAGTATTTAAAGTAGAAAGGCTCCGTTTTATCCTTAGGAAGGGAAGGAAAAAAGATTATCCGGGAAAAGAAAACGGTCGAAAAATATTTTACTAAAAACTACTCAAGAAGTAAAAAAGAGTTTTTGCCTTTGGCCTCAAATCATCAAAGGGTTTTTAAGCACTTAAAAATAAAAAAATGTAAATAGGTAACAAACCTCCTTCTAGGATGACATCATCTTTGTAGTTCTCCCTCATGGCTCTGGCCAGTATCTGGTGGTAGAACATGCTCGCGTTCAACCTCACCTCCGGAGTCACCTCCATCTTGGACACGGCTTGGATCAGCACACCGAGCTTCTGTTTAGCCGTGAGTATCAACTTGTCAACTGTCAAGAACAATGGCGTTACTTAAAAACCGTCATATATTGAACAACGAACACCGACATGGACAAATGAATAAACGACGCCCTGCTTTTTCCCTCCGGGTGTTAAAAACATACTAAAACCATTAAATTCGACGAATGAATTTGATGTGGAGCGCTTCATTTTATATTCACGATTCACTCGATGCATATCGATTAAATTCCGAATGTAAAGTTTGGACAAAATAGAGTTCACGCTTTTCTGAGCTACGCATAATGCTGGAAACGTCGATCAGAACGTTTTGTTATGCATAAATGCCGACGGAACATTTTGCTATACAATGGTATACTTCATACAGCTACTGTTACCTTTTTCTGCTGTCTATTTTATTTTCTTTTAAAAAACGTCTCCCCCTGCTGTAAAAATAATTCCTGTGTAACGGAGGCTTGACAAAAATACAAATCACATGCCCAAATAAACTAAGATATACTATACTATACTACTTGTTCTACGGGTATCGAACCCACGATATATCGTGCTCAGTAAGTTTGGCGTGGTGAACTTTACCACACGACTACCCGTGCAGTCGCTTTTCAGAATAAAGGGGTTCTATTGAATACTGTGTTTTCGTGGAGCGGTTGCGCATCCAACCTCCGCAACCTACTTTATTGGGAAAACAGATTCCATTTAAAGTCTTTGTTACGTTGCATTTGTTACTTACTGGGAAATACTGTGTTTCACTGGTATTGTAACGATTTATTTTGAAACTGTTTTTGTTCGAATTAACAACACCATAAAATCAATACAAACGAATTGACGTAAGGATATGACTGACTGGAGTATAAATACTCACAATCTGATTCTACTTCGGGCACTGTCTGTAGAACATCTTCCAGAGCGTACTGGATGGCTGGCGGCACGTCGGTGAACGGCCGGGGCACATTCGGAGCACCTGAAAATAAGTAATACTGTGAATCCGCGTTTTCAAAACTGAACAAAAACCATATTACTTTCAACCTAGCTGCGTTTTAATTTTTAAATTAATGCTATGTTCTACAAAGTTTTTCCCTTATGAATCGGATTACAATTATTGATACTATAACCTCAACTGTGACCTTAATGGCGGCTTAAACTTGAGAGAATTCTATTATGTGAATGCTTTTAAATTCCAATAAAAAATAATGAGTAGTTTTCATAGTACCTACGATCGGCCTTTGTGGAACTCACATTAACCACATCACAATAACATACCCAGTGGGATACAGACGGCTCATAAAGCCGGCAGCTCGGCTGCCCGGGCCAGCGATAAATTCCATCCATTATTCTAAATGCAATAATGCAGATTCATTTTCAAGTAGTGTATATTACCTAAACTAGAAGTAGAGCAAGCACAGAACCTACATTTATTAAGGGTAGTTACATCGAATTAATTTTTGCTTAACCTAATGAAAGCTCAAGTGAAACGTTGTAGCGAATTTATTAGGTACGTATGTTGTCTACGGCCGCGGCCAACTCTGCTAACATTGTAATAAGTTAGCGTGGGAGGTACGAATACGCTACATAGTATTGCCGCCGGTATGTCGACACGGAAATTAAACTGAAACTGAGGACGAATATATCGTATGCAGTGGAGTAAGCAAACAAGTTTTCTCGGGCCGGTAATTTAATGGCTTCCGTACTGAATATGTCGCTTCGTGGAAGTAAGTTGTCACCGATTTTTCCTTTTAAACGTGACAATTTAAACGGAGACAATTGTGGCAACTTAAAACATTGGTTTTGTCGGGCTTGCACTTTAAAATTTTGATTTAGCTATCACAATTAATATGTACCCCTAACAAAAGGTAAACATTTTAATTATCTTAGATACAAGTTCGAATTTAATACTGTTCGAATTGGACTAGTTCAGTATCAAATAAGGCTTGTTTGTCCTTTACATATCAGTTGTCCGATGTATGTTCGTTCTACTGACTGAAATAGAATGATAGTGTCATCGACAAAGTCTATCTAAACGCCGAATCTCGTCATATTCCAGATATATCAAAGAAAATATAGCGCGTGTGTAGTCCGCACAGTATGCCTTACTATTCGACTAAACAAAGGAAAAATTGAACCGAATAATCTAGAGAACCATTCTCTAGCCTCCGGGCAGAGAATTGCGCCGTCTCATAAGTTTTGAAATGAAGAATGTCCTTTGTTCGTTTACTCTAAGTTCATTTGATGAAAACGACGTGAGGAATTTAATAATTGCGACATATCATATTATACACGAATGGTTAATTTTTTGTTTGCTATAATCTAACTGAAGGGACAATGAATTTTTAGAGAATTATTCAGATTACAAACGTTACAACAATAGCATATTTATAATGCTTGAATTGATTGAACAAAAACCCAAATTTATTCTACAGAGCGTTACACATCTTAAAAATTCACACTGCGCTTGCGCATATACCTTATGACAAATGTAATATTCATTTAAGATACCGGAAACTATAGCTAAAATAAAAAAAATGTCTAACGAACTAAGGAACGCAGCATTGCTGTTGTAAGATAAAATCGACTCCGAATCACCACTTTTCGTTTGAAAACTGGGATCATCAACGTAGGCAAGGTTGCTAGATTAAATCGGGTCATGCTAACCACATGAATTCTCTTAACTGCTGTCACAGTGAATTAATGGAAGTCGTTTTTTTGGCAGGAGCAGTATTTCATGACTTATTGCAGTCACACATCCTATTGTGATTTAGATAGCTGATGGGAATGCAGCTAAGGTTTATTTTATTGATGCCGAGAGTAAAGAAGAACAACGACTTATGTTGTCAGATGCGCGTGCAATACAGCTAACTCTACGTTCACCTTAACCATATCATGTGTAGTACAAGCTCTGTTAACTCACAAACCTCAGCCGCTGCACGTCATGATAATACGATATGACAGATGCAGTCAAACACATTTGTTTGTACAAGACCTGACCTAGATTCACTGTTTACTATGATAACTCATATTATGGTCAGTGCGAACTGTTAATTCGATAAGTCGTCATGTGTGCTGGATACATCGTGTAAGGACATACATGTTGATAACTAAATATATTTTCAAATTAAAAATACCAATATTTTTAGTATGGAAAATACATTGCGAGCGAAATTTAAGTTAAAAATCAAATTATAATGACAAACAAAAAATCGGTAGTAACTCTCTTGAATTAATGAACAAACAATCTATTCCACTACTATATCAACTTAAAATTCACATGAAATAAACCGAAACAGAAAAGCTACGGTAGAGAATGAAAAATCTCATTTGTGTAGTACACATTTCGTTCCCCATCTCCCGCGGGTCGCTTACCCACTGACCCAGTGTCGTCTCTACCGACATTGAACTAGTTACTCCACATTCAAGATCAATGTCGCTCTGACATTCTGATACGATAATCTAGCGTCAACCGAACGCTGTTACAAATGTTGTATTCGAAACAGTTGAATACATAGTAGCTGCAGATTAATACAATGTATATTCAGCTGTTTTGTATTCAACAATTCAACATAGTAATTGTGTTGAGTCTTATTCGTAGTTATTTAGTTTTTTTACTTTATTCGTCATCGAGGAAAACGTATTTTGATAATTAAAAAAAAAGACTTATTCTGATAATTAAAAAAGAAAGTTTATTTCATAAATTTTGGGTTTATTCTGTCCTTGATAGAAATCTTACAGGCTTATTTCCGAAATATTTGTAGTGATTGTCGTTCTTTATTATCATTATATTTGACATTCTTAATCGGAATGTAGAGAAAAATTGACTTTTTAAAACGCACATAAAGTACCTAAGTGTCAGTTTTTAATCAAATATAATTTTTCAGTCACAAAAATATAAATTTGTATACGTAATGCAATTAAAATAATACATACCAACACTGGATAGGAGTTCATTTATTTGTTGAAGTGAAGTTCTCATTTCTATTATGAGTCTGCCCTTTTCGTCTAGCGACTTTGCCAATTCCTTTTCCTCCCGGTTTTCTGCGCTGAGTTGAGCCCGGATTTGCTTTTTTTCACTAATGTAACTGTGTCGAAACAAAATAAGATACTTTTAGTTGGACTAGAAAACTGATTGATTTGGAACTTTGCCTATAGCTTGACTGCATAGATGGCTGACTTATTAAGGTCACCATGACAGTGAATACTGTAGATGACGCGGATTGGATTTCTGTAGATTAAGCGCTTGTTATAAGTCTGGGCGCCCTTTCGCACGTGAAAAAATGGTTAAAATCCTCACCATGGAAAGAGTTCTTATTTCAAGCCTAAAGACCATTCTACAAAGAAATAGTTTGATCAATAAAAAAGATTATAGACTGGCATGTCTAGTATCTACTTAAAATTGTTCATGACAGCCTTTCAAAGCTTTCAGCTCATTTCAAGAAAGTCTCTTCCGTGGACGAAAGTAGAAACTTACAAATATTATCAACACTAAGTCTAGAAATAATTAAATAGTATAATGAGTTTTGAGTTTTAAGAGAACTCACTCATCTACGGACCGTCAAGCGTAGCTAAACCTGTGATTAATGAACTTGTGCAGTTATAACTTAGCTTAAATAAAAAAATAGTAAACAAATATTAAGGAACTGCGTTTCAATAACAATGTAACATGAAAATGAGGTTGGATACGCGAGCTTCATAATGTTACTACAAATAAGGAACAAACCAAGGCTCGTTAAACTCTGCTTTTAATATTGTTTTTCCTTTACTCACATGACTCAGTTTATGCGGATTTTCTTGCATATTTAGTAACTACGTGATTTACTATTCGCAAAGGCGTTTAAATGTGTATAGATATAAGTTCCTTTAAACTGGTTAATACCGGTTAGTTTATTTAATTGTTAATATGATTCCTTTGTTTACGTATATAATAAGCATTACAAGAGCGCATCTCGAGTTCAAATCTAAAAGTTTGACGAGTAAGAAAAAATGTAGGTATGATTAGAAAAAACCGTTTCATTAAGTTATTTTGAAACATATTTGATGGTTGACATGCGTCATGGTCGCTTCCTATTTAAACAATGTTTTTTCTTCACCGTTTGTTAATGGTGACATTCTAATTCAGAGAATAGATATATTTGAAAAAGCCACATTAGTACTTATCTATGTTGGGGATCGAACCTGCACCTTCGTGCACACAAATCCGTGCACAGTACCGCAAGGCCACCGCGACCTTGCTACCAATAGAAACATTATATTTATCCTTGCTGTTTACACTACTAACTTTGTATAGAGGTATCATCGAAAAAATATAGGTATGTTTATATAAATTGATGGATTGCAATAATAATAAAGAATTTCTGTGTCCCGTTTGGACAATGCTTCGTCTTCTGCAATTCGTGTAATTGGCCTTTATTCGTGTACAATTTTCGGAATTAATTGATGAGCCTTTGAATGACAAGGTTCCTTTGACACCTTTTTACAGTGCACTCGTGCGCGATCATTATTATTGAATGTTTTCTCGACATATATAAATCTGCAAAATATTAACAATTGATACAAACATTTCCACAATAAAAACCTTTTTATGGAACTTGTAAATTAAATGTTGCCTATTTACCTATTTGTTGGACTTATGTTGTCTTGTTATGTTGACATATAGAATTTCGTCTTTAATCAGCTATGTATATCTATTAATACACAAGTAAAGTAGATGTGTATCATGTTAGGATTTTGTTAGGAGAAAATAAATATTTTTAAAGTACTAATACAGTAAGTTTGAAAATAAATTCACAATACGTGTTGTGTACACGATCTAAACAGAATGAATCGGGCGTCTACAACGAAAAATCCCTTTCATACCACCCATATTCAAGTGGAATAAAATTGAAAATGCATTTTCCAACGTAAGCTTGAACTTTAAACTGTGGAGCGATACGCGCTGTTGTAATATTCAAACAACAGATGTTGAGGCTTTGGCTTACCCGCTCGAATGGGCTATTGATAACTTCCGATATTTTGTTTGATTTGAAATACTGTCGATACTTCACTAACGCTTAGCTTGGAAGTTTCTGTACTCTGTCGGAGTGCAAAGCTTCAAATCAGTGTGCGGGGACCGTGACAGCTCAGGCCAGCTTACGAAAAATTTGATTGACAAAAACCGTCCCTCCATGTTTTCCTTTGAAATGGAACCTCTATTTTTAGATGCGGGTCGAATCAGTTTTTTGAATTAAAACTCTCTTGTTTCTTTTTAGTTTCGTGACCAAATTGTTAGAATCTAAATCGAGTCTGAACTGCATCCTAGCAATCACGATTTAACCTTTACACTATTTCTTATTTTCAAATTGCGAGGACGCTTATAAGGCGTAGTATTAGAACAGGTACATATTTTCACATAAGCGCGTTTCCCACGCAGATAAAGAATTCAGCGATAATTACTAGTCGGCCCAACAGTTAACACTAGGTGCAGTAAATACAATTTAACGTTTGGTATCGACATCGATCCGTCGCCTTACGGCCGCTTTCTATATTCGATCCCGAATCTAAGATTAAGATCAATCCAGATTTTTCTCAATCCCTCGATTGAGCTTGAATCTGCATTTCATTAATCGATCTCGTCTCGAAATCGATCGAAAAAAAACGGATAGATCGCTCTGCTAAACGTTTTGTTTTACGCATGTGCAGAAAAAGTACTTCAGCGATTATTAATGAGTAAAAAGGTGGCTTTTTTCTTAAAGCTTATCTATTTTATGCACAAAATACAAAAATAAATGATTGGGAAGTCGTAGCGGTAAATACTACAATATTCTACCTGAAGATTAGAAAAAGCATAAACGACAATAAACGTTTATTGATGAGCAACGGAACGTCAGTCAATCGAAAAGTTGTCAGTCAGTTTGACATTAACATAATATATTTTAAAATCGCAAGTTTATTTGTTGTTTGTTTTTCCGATGTCTCAGCTATAGAATAGAATACAGCGGTAATATTCGAGCGCATTCAGAATAAGTTCACGCGCCATCTGTACAAGAAACTGTATGGCGTGTATCCGTTCTACATACTCATGGATCCCACTCTGTTTGTTCTGGGCATGGTTGGCAATAATCAACTGTATATGAGACGGGAGTTTGCACTGGTCGTCTACTTGGTGAAGGTGCTTCGTGGAGTGGAGAATCACCCGGAAGTATTGCAGTGCTTGAGTGGCGGAGTGAGCGGCGAAGCCCACACCTACTGCTGGTTCCTACCGCGAGAACAAATTTGCTCGCCAAAGCACCTCTTACAAGAGCTCTCCACACCACCAACTTCTTCAAAATCAGACTGACGTGTTTTTAATAATGTAATGTGTTGCAATTTTTGTTTAGTTTAAGTTCTTTGCTGTCGCATTAGGGTAAACCCTGTAATGATACTTCATGGTTTTAAATAAATAAATCAAAACGAGAATATTATAATCGTTATCTATTGATTCCAGTATTACAGATATTGGTAAAAGTGTACTTAGTACACAAAAACTATAATACCGAAAGCAAAAAAGTTTAAGCGTCAGCTTATGCTTAGCAATCCAAAACAATTACTGAGCGCTGGTCTTCAGCTTAAATCCTTGACCCCCGTTTACAAGTACAGAAAAACAAATTTTGAGGACAGAGTTTGTTCTTCTTCGCTGTCACTACTATCCCAGTCCGATAGCTGAGCTAATACTTCAAGATCGCTACCACTATCACTTGAAAATATTTCTATTTTCACACATTTCTCCGTACAATCCGTAAAAAATTGGGGATCGCGATTATAGATCAAAAACGTCAAAAAATGGATTTGTCAAAACCAGAGATCGGTTATAGAAAACGCATAACTGTTACTTTCATACAAATACCAATCTAAAATCTCGATCCGCCCTCCCAAAGATAGATTGAAGAAAAAGATCGAGAAAACGATCCACGGATCGGTTATAGAAACACTAAAAGTTGAAAATGGATTCAAATGTCAATCTCGATCCGTAAATTAGGGATTGAGATCGAATATAGAAAGCGGCCGTTAGTCACAACAGTGTCGATAACACGCCACTATGCGCTACAGTTATCCAATAGTCATCTGTTATATTGGTGACATGTGGACTTTACAAAGTAACAAAATGTTAAAGGTCGGCTCATCAATAGCTTCTATTTATTCATGAACTTTACAAATACGCTGTTATATGTCTCGTCAATTTTGATATTACTTGTGTAGAGGTTGATAATGCGTAGGAAAACAGCGATCGTTTTACAAATTAGCCTGTCAAGGATAGCTGGTACCTTATTTTTCATCAAGATACCTAACTGAATAGATTATGAGAATATTGTGTTTGGTGTACTTTATAAAATCTTTTGACTAGTCTTGTCGGGTTCACGCCCTACAGCTTTATTCATTTATTCTTGTTGCGATTTACCGCGCGTTATTCGGAACGAACACCAATAATTTACTACATGACCTTAAACAAAAGACGCAGTCAAAATTGTAATGTCTCCACATAGCAATAGAAAACTTAAGCAACACCAACTCAATTACTTTCATTTCCGTACCGCACTTGTTCTCATGTTCCGAGATTGGTACTTCTAAGGTTTGAACGTTAGAAAACTTATGGCTTGTCTTCACTTTAATACAGTTGTAGGGATACCCATCGATTCAATCCCTGACATGAAAGTGACACATTTTGAGACGTTTGTGTTACGAAGGGTCTATACCCGAGAAACATGTAAATTGATAGATGATTTACGATGATAATGTTATAAGAACGCATTTGTTAAACAATAGAAAGTAAGAGTAGAGATACAAAGATAATCGTATACCAATTTCATGTTTTTAATAAATTTTTGCTCCTGTAGTATTCAAAACCAATAATTACAATAGTTATGCTAAGTAATGTTAGGAGTATACAATATTTGTACTTATACAAGTTGCGACTTTACATATGAGACAGTCGGACTCACGACACTGAGGGTTCTGTAAAAATAGCCTGAAGAAAACCAAATGGGTTGAGTGACGTATTAATTAGTAATTATCAACCAGCAACTTTAATAATTATCCTTTATTTGTAGTATTTATTGTTAAAGCGCAACAGAACAACATTATCTGTAAAAAAATAAAATTGTGGTTCAGCCTGGTTACACAAATGGATTCATAGACACAAACCCCTTAGCCTTAGTAAGAGGGTTCCCTTTGAAATTTTATTTTATTTTGAGTACGGAACCCTAACAATTGGTTTGCCAAACAAATTCAGTTGGTAAACCGTATCCGTCGGCAAATCTCTGTTGTACTAACTAGGAAAGCAAACAAGAAAACTGAACGTTCAAAGCACTAAAAACTTTTGAGTTTTATTTTTGTTAGCTTTTCCTATTCGGCGTAATAGCCGGCGATTACGTGCATGATTAACGGCCGCTTTCTATATTCGATCTCAATCCCTAATTTACGGATCGAGATTGACATTTGAATCCATTTCCAACTTTTAGTGTTTCTATAACCGATCCATGGATCGTTTTCTCGATCTTTTTCTTCAATCTATCTTTGGGAGGGCGGATCGAGATTTAAGATTGGTATTTGTATGAAAGTGACAGTTATGCGTTTTCTTTAACCGATCTCTGGTTTTGACAAATCGATTTTTGACGTTTTTGATCTATAATTGCGATCCCCAATTTTTTACGGATTGTACTGAGAAATCTGTGAAAATGGAAATATTTTCAAGTGATAGTGATAGCGATCATGAAGTATTAGCTCAGCTATCGGACTGGGATAGTAGTGACAGTGACGAAGAACAAAATCTGTCCTCAAAATTTGTAATTATGATTGTGATGTATCGAGTGGCTGTTTTTTTTCTGTACTTTACTTGTAAACGGGGGTCAAGGATTTAAGCTGAAGACCAGCGCTCAGTAATTCTTTTGGATTGCTAAGCATAAGCTGACGCTTAAACTTTTTTGCTTTCGGTATTATAGTTTTTGTGCTAAGTACACTTTTACCAATATGTAATACTGGAATCAATAGATAACGATTATAATATTTCGTTTTGATTTATTTATTTAAAACCATGAAGTATCATTACAGGGCTTACCCTAATGAGACAAATTAGAACTTAAACTAAACAAAAATTGAAACACATTACATTATTAAAAACACATAAACACGTCAGTCTGATTTTGAAGAAGTTGGTGGTGTGGAGAGCTCTTGTAAGAGGTGCTTTGGCGAGCAAATATATTCTCGCTGTAGGAACTATCAGTAGGTGCGGGCTTCGCCGCCGCCACACGTAGCGGTCCGGTACACACACTCAAGCGCTGCAATACTTCCGGGTGATTCTCCACTCCACGAAGCACCTTCACCAAGTAGACGACCAGTGCAGCCTCCCGTCTCATATACAGTTGATTATTGCCAACAATGCCCAGAATAGAGTGGGATCCATGAGTAGGTAGAACGGATACACCCCATACAGGTTCTTGTACAGATGGCGCGTGAACTTATTCTGAACGCGCTCGAATATTACCGCTGTATTCTATTCTATAACTGAGACATCGGACAAACAAACAACAAATAAACTTGCGATTTTAAAATATATTATGTTAATGTCAAACTGACTGACAACTTTTTGATTGACTGACGTTCCGTTGCTCATCAATAAACGTTTATTGTCGTTTATGCTTTTTCTAATCTTGAGGTAGAATTACAGTATTTGTCGGCTACGACTTCCCAATCTTTTATTTTTGTATTTTTTGCTATTTCTAGTGATTATACATAAAGTAGATAAGCTTTAAGAAAAAAAGCCACCATTTTACTCATAAATAATCGCTGAAGTACTTTTTCTGCACATGCGTAAAACAAAACGTTTAGCAGGGCGATCTATCCGTTTTTTTTCGATGGATTTCGAGACGCGATCGATTAATGAAATGCAGATTCAAGCTCAATCGAGGGATTGAGTAAAATCTGGATTGATCGGAATCTTAGATTCGGGATCGAATATAGAAAGCGGCCGTTAATTGGTTCCCGGTATCAGGTGTCAGCACAATTGTGGCCGGAAAATCGAACTGAGAACCAGAAACCAACGTAAGCCCAAATACGAGGAAGAGTAGAATACAATTCCTGTTAATGTGTGGATGATATATACAATTAGCCTCTACTCGGTACTTCAGATCAGCGTATGAGACGGCAGACTTAGACTTAGGTGGGTAAACATAGAGAAATTCTAACAATCACTTTTCAATATTATGTCTATCTTCTATCGTTAGATGTGGCAACTAGAGATAAAGTTGAGACATATTTCATGTACAGATTATGTCAAAGGGCCGCCGTAAAACAAAAACTATTTTGGATTAAACACTTGAGTAATTCTATTACCTTTGTAATTTTATTCTTCTTTGAGACCACTTATCGTCATAGACATGTGACGTTCCTACAAGAGTTAACTGAATCGCTCAAATATATAGGATGACATGACATTTCTTTTTAAGTCATAAGACCTTCAGACGTAAGTTGTTATATTTGTCGGAGTGATTTAATCAGCTTTAGGTATTTGTAGAAAGGGCCACTTTCTAAAAGCGCAATATAATTTACCTGTAAAATATCGATTGAATATTTGATTTTATTTAATGATTGTGATATAGAGTGAGGTCGACCCCACATGTGCACCCGCTATAATTTCCTACACGTGTATTTACTTCGAAGGTTCCTATACCTACATGTGTATGCCACGTTTTGCATGAAAATAAAACAGCCGTCATTTATCATGCTTCCAAAGTAATTGAATGGTTTAAACCTCGGTAAATAATATGGAGCTGGCGATCTTCTAAATCGCGTGGGAGAGCAATCTGTATTAATATTGTTACAGTTCTAGTACAGCACAGTACAGTACAGTACAGTACAGTTCCTGCTCCGGTAGAATTAGCACGGTATCCTAATAAAATACAATATGAAAAATATTTCAAATGTGCCTACGTGTTTCAAATATGTTGAAGAAGCTGCATAAACACAAGTTAAAAGAAAGGACGCGAAAACACCGAAAAGTTTTCGCGGATGTAGAAACTCGCTATGGCGGTATGGCCTATACATAAAGATATAGGTACGGTTCGTAGTCGTGAACCAGGCAAACTATTCGACATTTCAGGGACCTACGTCATATATTATATAAGTTGCACTGTACCCGGTATAGGTCGGGTCCGCGAACAGCCAAACTTCGTATGGCAACTAAGAATTTGTCAAACGTGAATCACAAACTTGATCAATAAACTTTCGGTCTGCTGTGGTGGCTGTATGTTTGGATGTATTTGGTCTTGATTGCAATTTACTCGAGTTACGCCAAGTCAAACGGCTTATTAATACTCCGAAGACCGAATAATGTTAGCAGTTACTACAGTGCGTAACTGTATAGTATACGTCTACGTATGTACCCGAATAAAATATCAAAAATCGATAACAAATTCAAATTTAATTCGTTTTATAAATGTTTCATATTTGAAATTTTATTCATATTTAACTAAGCAGTTAAGTAGGGGATTTTAAATTTCAAGTTTGAAGTGAAAAGTCTAGGAGAATTCAAACATGCAAATTACAAAAAAAAAACGTTTTTTAATAACATAAGACGACCGAAAACATTGTTTCCCCGACTTCCGAATGAATTTATTACCTCTACCTATTTAATATAATTGATAATTCAATCTCGAATGAAAGTTTAATAAACATCTGTATCGCTATAGTTTGCAACTTTACATGGTGCTCAATTATTCTCGTCGGATTGTTACGGTTTCTCCAAGAAAACTTGGAATGAATCTTTGCCTTGCTAAGTGTCAGGTGACGTTCGAAACAAATCAAATCTAAACTTGGCTCACTAGTCTCAGCACCGTTCTAAACCTGGCATTGATTAAACATTTAAGTTCATACTAATATTGTTCGCGCTAAAATAGCGCCGTCTGTCGGCTTGCATGTTAAGGGGCGGTCTAACTATGTTGTGACAGTTTTCGGACATTGTCGGGTCGTTTAAAGCTTCGTAGTTGTTTAATTATTTAAACAGAGATGTTCTCTTGTAGAACGACACGATAAAATATCGTCAGCTTTTTAAGTTAACAGATTTGTTGATAGGTTTTTAAGATATCTATACAGTTATCTAATGTTGTAAAAACTGCAGTCATCCAACAATTAATAAATCGTCACGTAGAATACCCCTATCACTTTCTTAGAAAAACCACATAACTGGATAATGTTATGCCGAGATTAGGCTAAAAGCTATTTATTAATCTGATGTACGAGTTCGACGCTGAATGCTTTTCAAATCTTCGAAAGTCTTAGAAAATATTCCCGAAGATTTACTCACGACATTGCAAGTGAAGAGAAAGAGCTACATAGTCGTGTGTATCCCTGAACGATAATAATCGTAATGTATTTTATATTTAAAGTCGGTCTACTCCCTAAGCTCCTGGACTACATAAACATTGTGACATGTAAACGATTGCGCTGTGAGTTGAACGGACACAGGTTAGACACCGCACAGATGAATCGATGTAACGAGACAAAGCAAAAAATACACACAAGTACCTACATGGTTATGGCTCCTGGGTTGTAATACGAACAAAAAAAAATATTGACTGTTAGACGACTGATACTTTATTTATTAAATCACCTTAAAACGCGAGTACATGTGCTTCTTACCGCGCGCTTCTTTAAGTCCTTTACGCTCAATCTCGACCACGATCCGTGATCAAAAACTACGAACAATACGAAATTTTAACTAGAAACTAAGTGTTCAACAAATGAATATGAAATGAAAGATTTTGAAAAACACATGGACTAATGATCTCTTGTAAACGTAGCCTTATGAGAGACTCCTGATGATGCCAAATCAATGCACTTCATGCTTTCACACGAAGCTTAGTGCTGAGCACTGCACACACACAAACCCATACAAACCAGTAGAAAGGTAAACTACATGAGGAAATTTTAATTTTTCTATTCAAAAATTGACAGATTGTATTCAAAATACCTAACATAAACTACAATATAATGGTCTTCGTAATTGAAAGCAAGAACCCTGTTTTCATTAAAAATTAAGTCACAACAAATTGAGATCTGATATCCGTTATTCCTTGAAATAACTCAGAGCTGGCAATATTTTTTTCCTGAACACTGCAGTTTTAATAGACGGTTATACAACCGTTTATTTAAATTACCACCACTATTACCTAGAAATGTCTTAACGGCGTAAGTACAAAACGTTCAAGTAGTGCTTATTTATAGACCTGAATCCTTTTACCGTCTTGAAAAGAATTGTTTAACTGAAGTTTTTCAAAGTAATAGCAATAAAAACCCCTGTAATTTACCGTCCGATTTTTCCATGTCCATTTACATTTTCAAATAGATAACGGTTATATTGCTACTAAGGTAAATGCGGCTGAAATAATGAAAGACCGGACCAAAGAAATGACTAATCAATTGCAGGGTACGTCGCAGCAAATAATTCAACATGACGGCGGCCCACACATGTTTATACTTCACACAGTAATCGATTTTATTTTATTAATGCAAGTGGCCTTAACGTGCGGATCAATCATTTTGAATAATGTATACAGCGTAGGCGTAAGCTTACTGCTTAGGTAATCAAGTGCACTTTGCATGCCACTTAAATTAGTTATCGTCATTTGATGTCTTTCCCTTTTATCGTTAATTCATAAGATACCAGTACTTAATAAAATGAGGTCAACAATATCTTTGATAACCGCTAACTTTTGGAAAAGTGGAACTTTACTTGGGATAATATCGGATGGCGTATTCTCCAGAAATAGCGCATCTCGCCTTGCACCTGTCGGTTTCTCAGCGCAATCAATCTCTAGTGTTCTGGCAACTACAATGTAAATATTCAACATTACAAATGTAATTAGCAATTAAACAAAACAATACTTATGCGCTTTAGGCATTATGAATACATGGAGAGGATATAAAGACTCTTAGAGGTAACAGATAGCAAGGACATCGAGCTCGAAATTTGTATCTTGTTGGATCTACACTTCACGAAATTCCATACAAGATTAAGTTTTGTACGGCTTACATTCTAAATCACATCTCTCAGACTAAATAGTAAATCTACTTCAGTTTATCAGTTTTCAGGTCTAGGTAATGGCAATTACTCAATAAATGTCATGGTTGAAGTAACGACCAAACTTTCGACCAACAGTCGTGAGTGGCAGGCCAGTTCGCGACTCGTGCGCTCGGCGTCCGGCTGTGTCGTGTAATTCCCGGAAATTAGTCCGTTTATTTATTTGTGTGAACATTTGATAAAAAGTTTCAATAATGGTGCAGTGCAAGAAATGCAACAAGAATGTGTCATTGGCGAAAGACGATTTTATAAAATGTAAAGGGACATGTGATTTAGTGTTTCATAAAAAATGTATCACAAAAACGACATTTAAAAACGAAAAATGTGAAGATTGTGTGTCCGCGCTCGACTCGCCTAGTCTTGACGACTCCAATTTAAGATGTATTCTGGCTGAAATGAATAGAAAAATGGATATTATCTACAATATGGAGAAAAAGCTAAGCGAGTTGACAGACTTAGTCGATTTTATATCTGAAAAATACGACAAGCTGTGTGAGCATCAAGTCTTAACAGAAAAAAAGATAAAGGCTTTAGAAAACAAAAACGAATTTCTGGAAAAATGTAATAAATCCCTAGAGGAGCGGGTGAACGATTTGGAAGAAGTAGACAGGGAGAAAAAGGTGGAGTTATGTGGCTTGGAGAAGAAGAATAACGAGGATATTACTAAGGTGGTAGTCCAAATGGCTCAAAAACTACAGCTCGAATCCAGCGAGATTGAGCACGCAGAGAGGGTTGGACGAGAAAAACCTGGTTCAGAGAAACCACCGCCGGTAGTAGTCACGCTAAAAACAAAAGCTGCGCGTAACGAATGGATTGGGAAACGTAAAACAAACCTGACGAATGGCCAAATATATGGCACACCTAATGAGAACCGTGTTTACATCAACGAAAACCTAACCCGATATAAGCGAAGCTTACTATGGTCTACAAAGATTCAGCTTAAAAAAACCCATAAATACATTTGGGTACAAGATGGTAAGATACTAATAAGAAAAAGTGACGATCAGAAAAAAATTATGTCAATTCGTAACGAAAGCGACATTCAAAAAATTGTAAACAACGACCCACCTTTCGAGGCCCGCTAGTTATACCTACACAGGTCGCAAGCGCACATAGTGCGGAGTGCACACAGCGTGTTCACAACAATAAATAAAAATGGATCCTTACGAAGCTATTGTTACACAGGAGTGTCATTATGATCGTTTTTTAAATTTTACAGCTTGGAACCAAACTATTTCAAGTAGAATAAACAATTTAAATATATTACATTTAAATATTCGTTCACTGAGAAAAAACTTTAATGAACTTCTTGTATTATTAAAATACAGCATACAAAACATACATGTGTTGGTGTTGTCCGAGGTTAATGTTAGAGCAGATGAGATACAATTATATGGTATAGAAGGATACAGCTTATTTTCAAAAACAAGAGAGAACAAAAGAGGAGGTGGATTAATTATATACGTCAAAAAAGACCTTAATTTTCTAGAAAAAAGAACACAGATACAATCAGCAGAAGTGTTGCATGGTGAGCTCAATGTGGACAATTATATTTTAAATATCATCGCAGTTTACAGGCCACCAAAGACGAATAAATTACAATTTATATCGGACCTAGAACAAATCATAAGAAATATCCCAGAAAATGAAAATATTATTGTAATAGGCGACATCAACATAAATCTAATAGGAGTAAGTGATATACGCTATGTATCCAAATATAAGGACTGCTTGTGTGAACTAGGCCTACAGTGTGCCATACCGGCCGGCGAGGTGACGCGGGAAGCGATCGTCGCGGGTGTAAGTGAAAGGTCGAGCATCGACCACGCGTGGGTGCGAGCGAGACAGCTGCGTAACTGCGCGTCCTACGTTATTGAATGTTATTTATCGGATCATCATATTATTGGTGTATCATTTCCTTTAGCTTCTAAAATAGTCATGGACAATTTGAATTCAAATTGCCGTTGTATAATTAACAGTAAATTAGTTTTTAAGAAAATAAGTGATTATAACTGGTCTCAGCTGTTGTCTATTGAATGTCCGTTAGAGTTATATGATAAGTTATTATTAGTATTTAGTGAGATTTATAATGATAGTAAAAAGGTTTTGCCTAGCAATAAAAAAAGAGAAACACAACCGTGGATAAACGAAATCTTAAAAAATATGTTATTGCGTAGGGACCAACTATTCAGAGACTGGAAAGAAATGCCAAATAATAATACTAGAAGATTAGAGTATACGCGGTATAGAAATAGGGTTAATAAAGTGTTATTTAGAGAAAAAAATAAATATAGACAGGAAGAAATAAAAAAATGTAAAAGTGATCCTAAAAAAATATGGGAAAAAATAAATAGTTGGTTAGGTAATAAGAAAGCTAATATAGATGATATAGTAAATAAATATTTTGGTAATAATGATACAATGTATAATATATGTAATAAGTTTTCAAATACATTTACTGAAGAGATAAATAATATAAAGCATAATTGTACTTTAAAGTTCCTAGATAGATCTCAGTATGTTAAGCCAAGTAATGTATCATTTCGTTATCAGCCAGTGACAAGTAATTCAGTATGTAAAGTTATAGATAATCTAAGCAGTGAAAAGGCGCCAGGAATAGACTGTATTCGTGTTATAGACTTGAAGCTAATAAAAACAAAAATTGCGCCGGTTTTGGCACACTTTGTCAATATGTGTCTCTCGGGAGGTCAATACCCTAGCCTACTAAAAAAAGCCATAATAAGACCGATATACAAACAAGGAGATCGCACTGATTATACTAACTATAGACCGATTGCTATCTTATCTGTTATTAATAAAATTGTAGAAAAAATTGTAGTAGGTCAGGTCAGCGAATACTTAGAGCAGCAACAAATTCTATCCGATACTCAGCACGGCTTTAGGCGCGGTCGTAGTACCACGACGGCGCTCACGAGTTTTTCTGAGTTTATAAATGATAGACTGGACCTGGGTCACCAGGTACTGGCGTTATTTATAGACTACAGAAAGGCGTTTGACACCTTAAATCACGAGGTACTGCTTCAGGCGATGGATGAGTGTGGCATCAGGGGTCCAACTAATAAATGGTTTCAAAATTATTTAAGTGACAGAACGATTCAGACTAGCATATCGGGTGTGACTGGGAAGGAAGCCGCAGTGACTCTGGGTGTGCCAACCGGCTCCGTGTTCGGACCAGTTGGTTATATCATGCATGTAAATAGCGTCGCTAATGTTATTAAAAATTGTCGAGTGTACATGTACGCCGACGATATGTGCTTGCTATACTCGTCCAAAAACATACAAGAGGCCAGAGCTGTAATCCAAGCGGACTTCAATAACATCACCAAATGGGCACACGATAATGGTATTATATTAAATATTAGCAAAACTAAAGTAATGCACATATATTCACCACATAACCTAATAGCAAAACATATCTCCATTTCAGATATCAGTATACAGGGACACACATATGAGTGCTTGCACGCGACTTACATAAACTGTGTCTGTAAAAATATAGAATATGTTAAAACTTTTAAATACCTAGGTCTGTGGGTGGACTGTAACGCTAACTGGAAGACGCATGTTGATTCAGTGTGCACGAAACTTAGGGCAGTCCTGAGCAAGTTTCATGCATTAAAGGCACCGTTGAGCAGAAAGACATTACGTATTGTTTACTTTGCATTAGTTGAGTCATTAAGTAGCTATGGACTGAGCACATATGGCCGGACATTTAAAACTTATTTAGATATTATTAAGTCATTGCAAACCCGCTTTATGAAATTCCTTGTTACCCCTAAAACAAAACGTAAATGTAACCATAATTATGAACAACTGTTTCAAGTGTGTAAAATACTTCCTATTCATGAAAGGGTCAAATACTTGGTGATTTTAGAACAATTTTATAGTGATAATTTTAAAATAAAAATAAAGAATAGTTATAATACAAGACGTGTAAGAGAACAGCAATTGATCCGTCCAACGATAAAGAACTATTATGGTGAAAGAACCAACAAGTATTTGATCCCCTCGATATATAATAATTACGACTGGCTTAGAAAACTAAATCCTAAAATAAGTAAGCTAACCTTAAAGAATAAGTTACGCAATATGTTACTTAAAGAATAATTTTTATAAGTAGTTTCATGTTCCTTTGTATTTTGTATTTTGTATTTGTATGTTTATTTGTATTTTGAAACTTTAATACGTGTAATATCTATCGAGCGCTATTCCCGCCGACAAACTGTCACACAGTTTGGTGGGTTTAATTATTTTGTTATATGTTTTTTAGAACCAATAAAAGATTTTATTATTATTATTATTATTATACATACACTCGCGCACTAATTGAAGTTGTCACGAATTTAATTGACGAATACATGCAACCTGGAATATTTGATATGTTTTTACCCTCCGCATGGGCCACTACTGAACGGACAAGCAACGAATTAAGTTTTAATAAAACCTCTGCTAAAAGTCTGCAGTCCAGTATAAATAATGTTTAGTTTAACCTTTAAACAGTTAAACAAAGAGTTTGGATGAGTTTCATTATTTACTTTCGCTTTGAAGTTATACATAAATAAAGCGCCTTATGAGTCGGACAGTTTGTGATGTGAGTGTGTAAAGTAGGAAATTAAAACTGTAATTTGCTTACTGTATAAACATACATAGGTTGAACATATTGGAATTAACTATATGATATCGTAACACACGAGTTGATGAACATTGTAGAAAAATAATTTCCTTTTTTAAGTTTTCACTACACTTTTTAGCGTTGTTTCTTATAGCAGTTAATTCACTAAAGTCGTGTTATTGTTTTTTTGTTTGCCTTTGTTACGTTATTACAAAAATATCGGAGGCCAATATTTTAATCTGCCTGTCCTATACTCGTACGACAAAAAGACGGGTTTTAAGATATTTTTCTTAACTTTGAATTGAGTCGTTTTTGAATCGAGTGTTCAATCACTATCAATAGTTTCAGAGTGTAGTGCACTTGTATGTCGACACACGGATAGCCGAGTGTTTGAGGTCATCACGCCAAACCCACTTTGCGCGATGTGTCGCGGGTTCGATCCCCGCGTAGGACAAGCATTTGTGCGATCCACGAATGCTTGTCCTGAGTCTGGGTATCTTTGTGCATGTCCCGCGACACAAGGATTAAATTACTTAGTGCGGGGGTAGTCTTTTTTTAAAGAAAAAAAAATACGTTCTTATTTTTGAGACTAAGTGCATAATGTAATCATTCATTGCCATTTGTGACGTTAGCGAACAATGGCAGGCGTCTGAATGTGAAACTATTATGCCTTACTTAACTCCTTCAGAGCTCAGAATGAAAGATTTATTACTTTGAACGTATTTTGAATAGCGGTTGTATGTAGGTATTGTACATTATAACTAGGTAACAGTTTTAATTATCTATCTATATCTATATCTATATCTATATATATATATATATATATATATATATTATATATATTATATATACTTATAATAAATCTGTAGAGAGGTCAATTCTGTACATAAAATATATTTAAAAAATAACTATCAAGGGGTGGTTAGGGATCGCTACTGATGCCAAAAATGCAATCAGTAAAATTTTTGTCTGTCTGTCTGTCTGTCTGTCTGTCTGTCTGTCTGTCTGTATATTCGTTATAGAAACAAAAACTACTCGACGGATTTTAACGAAATTTGGCACAATTATTCTTCATACTCTTGGGCAGGTTATAGTATACTTTTCATTACGCTACGACCAATAGGAGCAGAGCAGTGAAGGGAAATATTGGGAAAACGGGGTAAGTTACTCCATTTTTTAAGCTTCCGTCACGTGTGCAGGCTTATAGGTTAAAGCTACATAGAAATCATGTATGACGGAAATATTCTCCCTAAAATTATATAAAAAATATTCCTCGACAGCATATGTCTAACTTTTATGGTTGACTCACAATAACACGTGAAACTCCCGATAGCTTAGCAATTCAGAGATTTCTGATTGTATTTGTCTACTCTAACGTTTACAACACTATCACTCATCCCCAATTAAAAAAGTTAACATTATTACCTATTCAATAAAAAAAGAATCATGTAAATCGGTGTAGAAACACCAAAGTTATAATACATGAAATAATAAGAAATCGCGCGTGAATACAGAGTCATGCTATAAGGATTATTTTTGTGTATCGGTTGCCGCGCTCGACGCGCGTCGTGGCGGGAGGTATAAAAAGGCGGGGGGTCCGCGCTCGAGCGCTCGAGCGCATAGTCCGGTGAAGCAGTAGAAGTCACCCTGATGACTACTCTGCAGAAGACCATACAAAAAAAAAAAAAAAAAAAAAAAAAAAAAAAAAAAAAGCGCTCGAGCGTCATACAATATTTGGCTGTTGATGCGAATAGACGTTCAGACTGTTCGACCTTATTGACAATCAATAATTGTTATTTGCAAACCGTGCTTATCAGCACGACTTTTAGTCTTTGAATAGTTTATTTTTAGAATTGTTTTGTTGTTAGTTTATATAATAGGTATTAGATTAATAGTATTAGTAGTAGGTACACCTATTAGTTATTTTGGTAGTGTTTAATTGTATTAATAGTTTATTTTCGTAATTGGTAGTGTTTAATTATATTAATAGTTTATTTTCGTAATTTTTATATTATTTATTTTGGTAGTGTTTAATTGTATTAATAGTTTATTTTCGTAATTTGGTAGTGTTTAATTAAATTAATAGTTTATTTTCGTAATTGGTAGTGTTTAATTGTATTAATAGTTTATTTTCGTAATTTGGTAGTGTTTAATTATTAATAGTTTATTTTCGTATAATTGGTAGTGTTTAATTAATTAATAGTTTATTTTCGTAATTGGTAGTGTTTAATTATATTAATAGTTTATTTTCGTAATTATTACATAATAACTATATATAATTGTAAGTGTAAGGTAGCTTCAGTTACCGTCGATTAAAAATACACAATGCCACCTAAAAAACGACCATCTTTATCTCGAAATTCGAGAGATGCTAAAAGGATGAGAAATGCGCGTTCTCAAGAATCGGCAGAGGAAAGAGCACATCGGTTAAACTCTATGAGAGTTAGTGCCTCAACCTCTCGAGCCAATGAAAGCTCTCCAGAGAGAGAGATGCGATTAGCAGCTGACAGAGCGAGACGAGCTACATCACGGGCGCCTCAAAGCTCTTCTCAACGAGAGCTGAGGCTTACCATTGACCGAGAACAACATGTGTTATCCCGAGATGCTGAAACTGCGTCACAACGAGAATTGCGTCTCACTGCTGACCGCGAACGGCATACATTGTCTCGCGAGTCAGAAACCTACACTGAGAGGGAATTGCGTCTCACAGCTGACCGCGAACGTCATATATTGTCTCGCGAGTCAGAAACCTTCACTGACAGAGAATTGCGTCTCACAGCTGACCGCGAACGTCATATATTGTCTCGCGAGTCAGAAACCTACACTGAGAGGGAATTGCGTCTCACAGCTGACCGCGAACGTCATATATTGTCTCGCGAGTCAGAAACCTACACTGAGAGGGAATTGCGTCTCACAGCTGACCGCGAACGTCATATATTGTCTCGCGAGTCAGAAACCTACACTGAGAGGGAATTGCGTCTCACAGCTGACCGCGAACGTCATATATTGTCTCGCGAGTCAGAAACCTACACTGAGAGGGAATTGCGTCTCACAGCTGACCGCGAACGTCATATTTTATCTCGAGAATCTGAAACTTTAACTCAATATGAAGACCGTTTGACAAATGATAGGGTGCACCATAATGTTATTCGATCTCTCGAAGACGCACATGAGCATGAACAACGACTAGAGTCGGTACGCGAATATTATAATTCTTTGAGACAAGAACGATCAGTAAGTTTGTCTAATGAAAGATTAAGAATCGAAAATATTCGGTCTCTTGAAACGGACGAACAGCGAGAGGCCCGTCTTACTGCAGACAGATTTCGACATAGCCTTAATAACTTAGATGTACACATAGAAGATCAATCTAGAAATTCGGTGGCTTGGTCCGACAAATATAAAAGTGGGTTTGCTTATAACCTCACAATTGATTATGGATCATCTTCTGTAATAGGCGATATGAACGTGGTATGTCGTTTTTGTAATGCTTCAAAGTGGAGTAAGGAGTCAGCTGGTTTCTGTTGTTCTACAGGTAAAATAAATTTGCCTTCATTCGAAGACCCACCGGAACCTTTGAAATCACTACTTTTAGGGGAACATATACAATCTAAACAGTTTTTAGATAATATTCGCACTTATAATAGTGCATTTCAAATGACATCCTTTGGCGCTCAACAAATCTCAGAAGGTCATTTCATGCCTACTTTTAAGATACAAGGTCAGGTTTACCATTTGATAGGATCCCTTTTGCCTGAAAACCAACCTAAGTTTCTTCAAATATATTTTGTATCCGACTACAACGAACAGTCGAATATAAGAAATCAATATTTCCCGAATTTAAATACTGAACTCATATCACAACTTCAGAACATGTTGCATCAGGTTAATTCGTATGTATGCAGTTTTAAATCGGCATTAGAAGCTCTTCCTCGAGATGATGATAACAATTATAAAATTGTTATAAATGCCGATAGGCGTCCAACTCAGGAACACCCTGGGCGTTATAATGCTCCATCCACGAATGAAGTTGCTGTGGTATTGGTCGACCAGGAATGTGATAGGCGTGATATCGTTATCCGTTCCAGAGATAATCGTTTGCAACGTATTTATGAAACCCACAGGGCTTACGACAGTTTGCAATATCCTTTGATATACTGTCGAGGGGAAGATGGTTATAATTTTGCTTTATACCAAACTGATCCGCGTACAGGCGCACCTAATTATAATAAAAAGATTTCATGCCTTCAATTTTACTGTTACCACTTGCAAGTAAGACGGAATAGGTTTGTATACTTTCAACGTTTTCGTGGCTTATTCAATCAGTTTATTGTAGACATGTACGCAAAAATTGAAACCGAAAGATTAGTTTATATACGATCTAATCAAAGGCAGCTGCGCGTTGAAGAATACGTGCACCTTCGCGACGCCATGCAGCAAGATAACGATACGGTGAATATGGGTCGTTTAGTTATTTTGCCCTCTTCTTTTACTGGTGGTCCACGATACATGCACGAACGTACTCAAGATGCTTTTTGTTACGTAAGAAAATATGGACGTCCCGACTTATTTATTACTGTAACTACCAATCCTAAGTGGGATGAAATTACTCGGGAGCTTCTTGAGGGTCAAGCACCGCATGACCGCCATGATATCATAGCAAGAGTTTTTCATTTAAAATTAAAATCAATGATAGATCTACTTACCAAAGATAAATTTTTCGGAGAAGTATTGTGTTATATGTATAGTATTGAATGGCAAAAACGCGGCTTACCTCACGCACATATCCTGCTTTGGTTAAAAGATAAGGTTCGACCTAATGATGTAGACAGTTTAATCAGTGCTGAAATTCCAAGTCCGATTGCAGATCCCGTGTTATACGACATTGTTAAAACTCATATGATACATGGTCCATGTGGTTCGTTTAACGGGAATTCTCCTTGCATGCAAGACGGTCGTTGCACTAAAAGATATCCAAAAGCCTTAGTGGATGGCACTGTAACAGGACATGATGGATACCCATTATATCGTCGCCGTTCAAGAGATAATGATGGTTTTACTGTTGAAAAGCGAGTGTCTGGACAACAAGTTACTTTAGATAATAGGTGGGTCGTTCCGTATTCTCCTGTGTTGTCCAGAGCATTTCAAGCTCACATAAATGTTGAAATGTGTAATAGTGTAGAGTCAATAAAATATATTTGTAAGTATATTAATAAGGGCAGTGACCAAGCTACATTTGCTTTGAGAAATGAACATGATGAAGTTACAAGATTTCAGTCAGGCAGATATATAAGTTCTTCAGAAGCTGTGTGGCGGATCTTAAGTTTCAACATTCACGAAAGATATCCACCTGTGACTCATCTGGATGTTCATCTTGAAGGCGGCCAACGTATATATTTCAACGCCGAAAATGTCACAGAACGGTTAGAGAACCCTAGACAAACAAGTTTATTAGCATTCTTTCGACTTTGCCAAACTGATGATTTTGCAAAATCTCTTTTGTATGAGGAAGTTCCATCGTATTATACCTACGATAAGCAACGGGGTGTCTTTAATCGAAGACGCCGTGGCAGGCCTGTAGATGGCGAGTCAGGTATTTTTAAAGAACATGTTCTTGGTAGAGTGTACACCGTTCATCCTAACAACGCTGAGTGTTTCTATTTGCGATTATTATTACATACCGTGCGAGGACCAACCTCATTTATAGATTTGAGAAAAGTAGACGATGTTGTTTATCCCACTTATCAAGCAGCTTGCCAAGCGCGTCATTTGCTTGAAAATGATCAGCATTGGGATGACGCTTTAGCAGAATCCTGTGTTAGTGATAATCCACGACGGTTACGCCATTTATTTGTAACATTACTCACATTTTGTAATTTGTCAGATGCTGTAACATTATGGGAAAAATATAAAGAAAAATTTTCAGAAGACTTTCTTAGAAATATACCTAACAATGATGAAGGCACAACTAATGATAATTTCCGTGATCTTGCCATAAATCAGTGCTTATTAGCTCTTCAGGATGACTTAACAGCAGTAGGCGGTAAATCACTCTGTGAATATGGTTTGCCAACACCAACCTCAGTCGGAGAGGTAACTAATAGGGAATATTCCGCAGAGATTGGTTACAATTTAACGGAACTGCTGACAACATTAGAAAACGGTGTCCCAATGATGACTGCAGAACAACGTTCAGTTTATGACCGCGTGTGCAATAGTGTTCAAAATAATTTGGGAACAATATGGTTTTTAGATGCACCTGGAGGAACTGGAAAAACCTTTTTGACTAAATTAATATTGGCTTATGTTCGAAATCAGCGTAAAATTGCTCTTGCCGTAGCTTCATCAGGGATAGCTGCAACATTGCTACCAGGAGGTAAAACTGCTCACAGTATGTTTAAAATACCAATTGATTTAGATCGCACGGAAAATCCAACCTGTAGTATTTCAAGAAATAGCGACAAAGCTAAGGTATTACGCGAGTGTAGTTTAATCATATGGGATGAATGTACGATGGCCCATCGAAAAGGAGTAGAAGCGGTAGACAGAACTTTAAGGGATATAAGACAAAATGATCGACCAATGGGCGGTATCACGGTTTTATTTTGTGGTGATTTCCGACAAACCTTACCGGTAATACCACGGGGAACCCGAGCTGATGAGGTTAGGGCTTGCCTGAAAAGCTCTTATTTATGGCGAGATATACAATCGGTGCATTTGACTATAAATATGCGAGTGAGAACTGGAGATAACCCGGATGATAGTCAATTTTCTGACACATTATTAAAGATTGGTGAAGGTACCTATCCACAACTACACCAAGGAAAACTTATACTGACGCCTGAATTATGTTGTATGGTGCAATCTCAACCACATCTTATATCGTCGGTTTACGGTGACGTAACAAATATATTAAATAGGGACAATTCTTGGCTATGCGAAAGATCTATTTTAACTCCTCGCAATGACCAGGCATCTGAGATCAATAACAAAATACTGTCGAATATACAGGGGGAAAGCAAAGTTTATAGATCAATAAATAGAATGGTCGATGAACAAGAAGCCACTAATTACCCGATAGAATTTTTAAATTCTTTAAATATGCCCGGACTTCCCTCTCATGAAATTTGTTTAAAAATTGGGATACCGATTATTATGCTCCGAAATTTAAAACCACCACAACTTTGCAATGGAACTCGACTAAAAGTAACCCAGTTGCAACAAAATATAATTGAGGCTCAAATTTTAACAGGTTGCGGTGCAGGAGAAACCGTCTTTATTCCCAGAATACCCTTAATACCAAATAATTTTCCATTCCAATTTAAAAGGACGCAATTCCCAGTATCGGTGTGTTATGCAATGACAATTAACAAGGCTCAAGGGCAGACTTTTCGTGTTGCTGGAGTAGATCTCAGTGTCAGTTGTTTCTCACATGGTCAGTTGTATGTTGCTCTTTCCCGTGTTAGCAGTTCTAAAAGTCTTTATGTTCACGTGCCGGACGGGTCAACTTTCAATATAGTTTACCCGGAAGCTTTGCACTAAAGTATTTTCGTTTTATAGGTACCTTTACCTTACCTTTATAAGGCAGTGGTACTTATATTGCCACCAGAATTTGAACCTTAACACATTATTATAAAGTTTAAAAGCTATAAATATTTTTAAGTTCTGTGTCTTATAAAGGGTTAAGCCTTATGTGAACGTGATCTAAACAATATTACCAATATAAATAATAATAATAAATATTACCAATACATTAACTTAATACACAAGGAGTTACACGCTGACGGAGTCGCGGACACAGCTATCTATACTTTTCTGCCGGAAGTCACTATTCCACGCGGACGAAGTCGCGGGCACAAGCTAGTAACAAATAATTACTTTAAAAAATGTAGCTGCTACTGTATGATGTCCATCCAAAGGTTGTCATTAAATCGATTTTGAAGATAAGACCGCACATTGTGTTACTTGACTTAATTGACTGTTTGTATATATGCATCTATAATTTTAAGACAACGGTTACTAGTTAGTCGTGTGCTTTGCAAAGTGAAGGTTTGGCAAAATATCTTGCTTTTCCATAGGAAACAATGAACAAACTTTCCATCTACTCGGACTACGTGCAAAAGATCGAGCGAATAATCTTGCTCTTTCCTCGTAGCCGCGACCGTGTCGGATTCTCGATGCAAAGGATGGTCTCTTGGAAGGAGGTAAGTGAAGAGAGAACGTATTTGCGCTGACACTTAGTACTAGCCTCGGGAGAAATAGCAGCCTTAGAGACAAAGGGAAGGTAAGACATGCTTCTACGGAAAAATGGACATTCAAATAATGTTGTAATTTCGTACGTTGTAGATGGAAATTTCAGTGGCAGCATAAAGCAGCAGACTGGACGACTGTAAGCACTACAAAACGTGACACAATAAAATCACTAACATTTACAGAATGCTTTAGCTCAGATGCTGAACACTCAATATTTTTCATGACCACACTAAAAATATGAATGCATGCTTTTTTCCGTTTAAAGTCTGCGAAAGCAAACACTCCTTGTCTAATTCAAACTGACAAAATTCATCATACACTGTCTACTTCGATAAATCACGGGCAATTAATAACGACAGTTCCTGTATGCTAACATAAGCCCGAAGTTAAGTAATATACTTGAAACTTATCCACTGTTGTGTCGCCAATATTAATTTACTGATGGATAAATTTCACCTATGGCTATTTGGATTCTAATCTATTCAGAACACTCGACCCTTGTATACCTTGTACATGCTAAACAATCTAGTTACTGCGTTTTTACTGCGAAAGTTTCAAGGTTCATTGGTGAGAATACATTGTACCTGTGTTTATAATCAAACTTTTGTATAACAGAGTATATCGTGTACGTGTATAACAGAGGTTACGTAATAGCAATCGGACAAGTTTTTTTGAATGCTTACTTCACGATACGACATTGCATACGACACTCTGCAAATACATTCTTTTTTCTTTCTCTTTTTTCGTAACGCGTTCCGCTTTATTAATTTAGACCTTGTGTCGCGGGGGTTACGCAAACATTCACGCCACATGCGCAAATACACCCAGACTCAGGGCAAGCATTCGTAGACCACACAAATGCTTGTCCTACGCGGGGATCGAACCCGCGACACGTCTCGGACCCACAACTTAAAGTGCCTAGCAAAACACAGAGGAACTCGTTATAACATAGATGGTCACCCGCCCGTATCAAGCGTAGCTTAACCTATGATCAATTCTCTTGTACAATTCTAGCTTAGCCATGAGCAACAAATTGAACAAAACATTTAAGCAGTACACTAAGCTAACGATGTGGGAGAGATAATGATTTCCCCAAGTTGTTATTTTCCCGGAGGAAAACCCTTTAACCATAATTATCGATAATGTCTTAGTAAACATGTTTTTGTAAGTTATCGATTGAAATTGTTTTTCCAGTAACCGTGTTTCTTAAGGAACTCGGAAATGTAAGGCCACAAACGATATTTCCACTATAATTAATATAAGCAGTGCACCTTCTGCCGGTGTGACTAATTATAGTGATCGAGTTAGGAACGTAGCACTAGGATGCACTGGCGAAGGGTCTGTTTAACACGATTAGTATTGACTTTCGTCTCCAACCATGGAATTAACCAGCTTTCTTGATCGTATTTCCTCTCAAAATTAATATCGCCCACGATGTATTACGTGCTGCAAAAGAAAATAACCGAAACAATTGAAAGCCATACGTGACATGTTCTAAATTGAAATAGGAATACACTGCCGAGCCACGTACGTATTAACAATGTATAAAGCCTCATTAAAACCTCAGACTTTTTGATTTAACTAAAAAAGAATAAATTTATTTTGTTGATGGTGTGATCATCGTATCGTATGTTGGACCGTTGTCTGTGGTTGACTCTGGAAAACATTTGCGGTAATAGGCCGCACTGGGATCGGCTTACGTCAACGACATGTTGTAGAGCCAAAAAATAATTACCGATATATTGTCACTCATGATATCATCGACAAAATTAATCGTATATTGCAAATTTTGTTCCCACATTTGTTGTTGGTGTTAAACCAGATTTTAAATATTGTGAGTTGATTTTGTTTGAACACGATTAACGTGTTTGTTAATAAGCTACGTGACATTTTGACGTCACGGCCACCGATTACCACACGATTACCCATCCCTCTTTTTTTCTGTACATCTAGATTTTTCCGACTTTCCACTGCAGTTTAATTAATCGGCGGAAACAATTCCCCAGGTGTAGTTCTTAGGCAATGAATGCAGTAACAAAATGGATCTCAGCTCTTGCAGTAGGATATTTGGCCTTGGCCGAAGAGCTAAGTAAAGTAAAACATTTTTTACAGTAAATTTTTTTAAAACTTCTTAGGTAGAAACTAAGAATGTTACAATGAAAGCCCAGTTAGCTTCGCTAAAACAAAACATAATTCCACAAGAAAAGTGACGGAACTTTTAAAATAACTAACAATTTTAAGTCTAGGGGTACAAGGCTATGACTCAAAGGTAACATTATTGCGGTGTGGGAGAGAGATGCAGCTCTAAGAAATGTATTGCGCTGTCTTGCTTCTACAACCATAATTATATGAGTACAAGACGTGGTGGTAGACCCCCTTTTTACTTAAAGTTCCACTATGAAGGTTTCCGCCAGTCCGAGAGAGGTGCACAGAACATCTGTGTTTATATTTTTATACTGCAGTTGAGAAGCTCTTCACTGAACCTTGAAAAGTTTGTTTCAACAAACAGAATATTCGCAAGTTTTTCAGCTGATGATTTTCTGTGGTTTCATGTAACCTTTCTTAAAGAACTTATTTTCAGTTCTAGTATTAAGAGATTTTTAAAAGATTTTAAATGGTTCCTAGTAATAGAACTATGGACTAGTAATAGTCTATACTGAAACCTGCAAGTCAAGGGACCTTACGATATATGGTTTCTAGGAAAAGTCCTATTTAGTTAAGAGGGACTGAGAGATGTATTGGGTATTACTTGATTAATTTTTGTTTTAAAATATATACATTTACTTACTTTTAATGCAAATAGCGTAATTTAAGCTATTTTAAGAGGCCTACAATGAAATAAGACATAAAGAGCGTAGACAACATGGTCAGAAAATGCATTAAGAAATTAGTAAAATATAAGTATTTAAATACAGAACCCTTGCATTCAGCAAGGGATATGCCTTGGTCGAAAGACGCCTCTTTAACATGAATGATGAGTTCCCTCTCATTATGAATGAATCGATGCCGTAAGTATAATACGACTTTGTATTCACGTTATATTTCTATTGTCACTAGTGTTTAATAGAAATCGCACACATACATATGTATATGAAACCAGCATTACGTTTTGTTCGACTTAGATCTGTCATTTTCAAAATGACATTTGATTAGAGCGGCTGGCCCACCCGTCCACTTACCACAGCAGTATTATTTGTAACCAAAGATTTTTATCTATGAAAACAATCCTAGTCCCCAAATAATACATTTCAATTTGAAATAAAAGCTTTCTAATAAATTAATAACACTTAAAATGTATTGATGAATCGGATATGTATGGAATGTCATGTCAGCCCATTACACAAGTCAGAAGCGCCGTGGTTTTTACAAAGCGTCACGGTTGAAATGGTAATCTTGGTCACATGATATTTTCGAAATGATGACAATGGAACTTTCATAACAATGCAAAAACGGATTCAACGATAAAAATCCGTCCAAAGTAGTCAAATTACTTTTCTATAAGCGTTAATGATGATAGAAATATTTTTCAATTATTGGTAATAACTTATTATCGCTTGGCAGTTGCGTTATCTTGGACTGAGCTATTTCTGTAGCGCGTCGCGGCGTCAGCGCGGAATCAATGATGTACTGTCAGTATGGTAATACCTAAAACACGTAATTATAGTCTGAATATTTTACATTTGTCATGAGAATTCAATATTAAACATTTTAATTATCACTCGAAGGTTTAAATTCGCAATGCCAAAGCCATTGATTCCATAATCGACAACTTGGGTATTGATCGGGGAAAGGCACTTCCGATCTATCTATTAGAATACACGTGTGGGATGACTAGAACGAAATCCTATTTCTACGTACGTGACCGGTTAGCCACACAAAGAAACGCTGAAAAATATTGAAAACTTCAGAGTAATACTAAAAAATACGTACCAGATTTCGGAATTGGCCGGACATTTCAATTCGTTTCGTCATATCGAATGTCAATCAATCAATGTGATTGTTTTGCCAAAGGTATAGGTATTAAAAAAAGAGATTTCAGAAATTATAGTGATTTTTTGCCGACCAATCATTCCAAAACCAGGATTTAAAAGGTTAAGAAAAAGAAAATTATTATTATTTTAATATTGTTAAACCCAGATAGTTTCCTCGTTACAATGAGTTGCGATAGATTTCATAAAAATATAACTATGACAATGTTACAGTTACAGTCTACAAAAAATTGAATGTCATTTAGCTCGGCAAAAATGACATTTTTTAATTTGTGCTGAATATTTATCTTATTAAGGTGAATATTTTTTTTGAGGATCACCACGATCACGACAGGTTTCACAAACATTCTAATCAGGTGCACAAAGGCACCCAGACTCAGACCTAGGCGGGGATCGAACCCGCGACACGTTGCGCTCAGTGGGTTCGGCGTGGCGATCTCCTTAATATATCGCGGTATATTAAAATTTAAAGGACGATCGCCTACGACAACAAAATTGGAATGAAAGTCGTTTGCAATACAATAATTTCCTATTTTGATTAAGTACCTAATCGATATTAAATTCAATATTCGATGTAATATCAAATGATTTTAACATCATCATCGTACCACAGATAAGTTAATTTAGTGGACGTGCTAGAAATGCAGAACATAATATTAAAAGTATTTAACCCAAACATGTAATTAATTCAATATCATTATGCGAACGATGACGCTGTTTCAACGCATATTTGTGTAAGAATCATGGTCGCCCTTTGTATATGTATCAAAACTGTTAGATGACTTAAAAAGCTCGAGAAGGACACTCGTGCAAATTGCATTCCATTTTTTAGTTTACATTTTCCCATCAACTCCACATAAACAAAAGTTATCTAGAATCCGATTTACTGAGACACAGAAAATTGTCATTTCCTCCTAGTCCTATCCATTTATGAAAAATCCTTCACGTTCATCAGTACTACAGAGACATCGGAGCTAATTAATTCCGTATTATCCCGGTAAAGCATCTTAAAGTTATAAAAATTCCATGGCGCATGTTCAATTAACTTTTAATTAATATTAGATAAGCTGATAAAGAGAACTAGTTAGATCTTTGTCTTTTCAATATTGGTACTAGAATATTGCAACTTTCCAGGTATTTTTTTTTAAAGATGACCAGTTCGTAGTTTGGTCTTCTAGGTACTTTTAGTTCATTATCTCTTCAGCAGTTTCGGCAGTTACCATATAAAAAACGTTATTTTTTTTCTCATTTACCTCTTTATAATGTAGACTAGAGGAGTTGCGCGAAGTTCGTGTTCATGTTGATCCTGCGATTGTATAATATTATACTCTAATAATAGATTAATTAAGTTTTTATGAACATGTCATTATCATACTTGGAAAGTAATGTTTTCTATGATTACCTATAAAATACAATACATAATTTCAGCCTTTGCCAAGTGGCAAATATCACTGAGCGCGACGTGTTGCGGGTTCGATACCGGCATAGGACTGACATTTGGGTAAATCAAGAATGTGTATTCTGATTCTGAGTGTTAGAACTAGATGTTTATAAAAAAACATCGTAATCACTATACTTTCAGCCAGTGGCGTGCAGTCCATAAAGACAAAAAGACACTGCCTACCCTGAGAATCTAAGACAGGCATTCACAATAATATTTTATTTAAAATATTAATAATTATTTTTACATAACATATATTAATCTAATTACAGAACAATTAAATAAGTGAAGTGTTTAAAACTTAAAACAACGCCATCTGTCATTTATACTAGTACACTAGTACGAACATTTTTTCATTCTTAACAACGCTGCGCTAGCGCTCCCAAGCGTGATAGACACTAAAACTAAATGTCTAACTGATTTAGTGGAGTATTTACGTGTGCGTGTGAAAGTCTCGTAGTCACACAAAAATACTGTTGTGTGTGTTGATGTAATCATTTGTACACACTACGTCAACACTACGCACACTAACACAACTGTAGGCAGTGACTTTTTATTTCAACCGCGAAATTTTGTCGTAAATCAGTGTTACCACCCAACTGAAAAGATTTACCCTCTAAGGTGGGTAATTAAGAAGGAGTGTGGAATTTTTACATTATATTTTTAGCATTTAAAAATTACAACTATAGTTTTTCTCTAACGTGTTTCATTGTTATTCATTTAAAAAATATTCTTTTTCATTTTTCAACGAAGTCAGATTTTTTATTCATTGATTTTAACCAGAATAATAATGTTTCTTTGTTTTATTCTAAATACTTTACTTTTATCAAATGAACAAGTAAACCTTGCGATTATTCGGGTTTTTCTTTTTCAACTTTTTTGGGGTAAATGGGTAATATTAAGTAAAATATTTGGGTATTTTTTCAAATTGGGTAACCCTGGACGCCATTATTATTGTTTGTTTGATTCTTTTCGTAAACGCATCTCTTTGTGATTTTATCGTTGATAATCGGTAATTATTATAAATAATGGAAGTTTTTAACTGTGAAAGTTGTTCTAGTGGTGTGTGTGTACAGAAAATAAAAACTGGTGCGTTTTTAAAACTATCTTTCGGTGACAAAAAACAAGTGATCGCGAAAGGCCGCAGTACGCCTTTTTTGAATTTGATACAAACGAAAGGTACAGTTAATCGTAAATTTAATATAAAACAATATAATTCATTTATTTGGCTAACGGGTTGTATTCATAGTAACCGATTGTTCTGTTTTCCTTGTTTATTATTTTCAAATAACAAAACCGTCTGGAATAACGCCGGTTACTCGGACATTCATAATTTTCTCAGCGCGGCTAAAAAACACGAGCTCTCGGAAAACCATTTAGAATCTTGCATGAAATATCACGGCTTTGGTAAAAATCGTATTGAGACGTGTTTAGATTCACAAATTAAAATCGATATCGATAGGCATAATGCAAAAGTTGATCGGAATCGAAATATTTTTCGGCGACTTATAGACATTGTTTGCTTTTTAGGTAAACAAGAACTTGCGTTTCGCGGACATGATGAATCGGCTTCGTCGTCGAATCAAGGAAATTATTTAGAGATGGTCAACTTGCTCGCGGCTTATGACGTTGTTTTGGAAAATCACTTACAAAATAGCACAATTTCATTTACGGGTTTGTCAAATCGAATTCAAAATGACCTTATCTCTAGTGTAGCGTCAGTAATGATAGAAAAAATAAAACAACAAATCGCCGAAACTGATTTCGTTGCCGTGATGGTTGACGAAACACCAGACGTGAGCGGTAAAGAGCAACTAGTTATTGTTTTTAGATATTTTTATAAGTCTGAAGTTAATGATCGTTTCATTAAATACATTGACGTTAGTTCCGACCGCACCGCGCAAACTTTAAGTACTGTCATTCTGCAGATTTTATCAGAATTTAAGTGTTCTTCAAAATTAATCGCTCAGACCTATGACGGCGCCGCTGTGTTGTCATCTGAACTCAACGGCGTTCAGTCGTTGATTCGCCAGGAATGCCCTCTCGCTGCATACGTCTGGTGTTCCGCTCACGTTCTTAATTTAGTACTTTCAAAATCGTGTAACCGTATTCCCGAAACAAAACGTTTTTTTAACGATATAAAAACATTAGCCAATTTCTTTAATAATAGTACTAAAAGGCAAAGTCACTATAATAAATTTGCTGATATTAAAAAATTACCTCGCGTTGCTCCAACTCGGTGGACTTATAATTCGCGTACTGTAAACGTCATTTATAATTCCTTAAATGTTTTAATTGCTTTATTTGAGGATATCGAAGAAAATGTCAGTTCGTGGGATGGCGACACCTTAAGTCAAGTTTCGTCATTTTTAAATTTTTTAAAAGATTTTCAATTTCAGTTTTTCCTTAACGTGTTTAATGAAATATTCGCGGAAACCGATATTCTTTACGATATTATTCAAAAAAAGACATCGGATGTAGTTTATTGCGTGAAAAAAATAAAAGAATTTGAATCGTTTTTAGAGGAATTCAGATCTAAGTTCGACATAATTTTTGAACGCGTTAAAAGGGTAACAGGACCGCCAAAACAAAAACGTAATGTAGTAGATACAAAATCATTTTTTAAGCGGGTTTTTATTGAAATTATAGATAATATATCAGACGAATGTCGCGAGCGTTATAAAAATCTAAAAGATCTAAATTATTTTGAATTATTGTCGTGCGAAAACTTTGAAAAATATAATTATAATTTTCCGATAGATTTAGTAACGCAATTTGTCGATTTCTACAATTTTTTTAACTTTAACTTAGAACGCCTCATGAACGAGCTCAAATGTGTTTATAAAAACAGCGAATTAAAAAATATGAATATTTGCCAAATTATAGATTATTTTTACACAACCGGCTTAAGTACAATTTTTCCCGAAGTACTGCGTTTGTCAAAATTAATTGTTACGGTGCCCGCGAGCAGTGCTTCAACTGAAAGGTCATTTTCGTCGCTAAAACGTATTCAAACCTATTTAAGAAACACCCAAGGCCAGGAAAGACTTACAGATCTTTCCATTATGTCAATAGAAAAAAACCTGCTTTTGGAAATGAAACGCGATCCTACTTTTTACGATTCCGTATTGCAAAAATATTTACTGAAAGATAGACGGGTAGATTTAATTTACAAATAAAAAAAACACTAAATTATTTTTAAAAAATATATTGTTACTTTCGTACACGCACATCACTCGAACAACTCTTTTTTCCGTTTTTACGTATTGTGCCGATACGAAACACCAGACAAACGCGCCGAAAGGCCACTTCGAATATCCGCAAATTGATATGTCCATAAAATCAGTCAATTTATGTATATTTGAGGCGGCAAATCACATGCATCACAACCTAAGCCGCTATGTTGAAAATTTTTGGTGAGGGTGAGTGTTTTTTTTTTTTTTTGCCTACCCTGTCTAAAAAGTCTGTGCACGCCACTGCTTTCAGCAACTTTACTTATCTAGTGAAAGTGTACGAAACCACGGACCAGATCTAGTAAATGAATAAACAAGGTCGTCCGTTCCATCAGTTTTTCCTCGAACTCGAGTTTCGTATTTAAATTGCACTGCACTCAGAGTCTTTACAGCGAGAAAATCCGAGTATTAAATGACGTCGCATTGAAAACATTACTAATTGAATTTCCTCTTCAACGTCACAAGTACACAACAGCGTTTATTGCGTCGAAGTTTATATTAGAAAATGCGACTGCAAAAGAACGGCTTTCTAGGCCGTACGCAGGGCTGCCGCCGTCGTTTTGTGTTTTGTTTAATGTGAAAGATGAAGCAACGATAATTATAATTATTTTTGAATTGATATGTAGATTGAGACATTTTTATGCAATTTTAATGCAAAAATGTTACGCGAGGACAATTTAAGGTTGGAGTGTCCGACACACCAAGTAGGTAAAGTTAGCGGACTGGACATGTCTGTCAAAGGATCGAAAGCTGTTTAAGCAGACTAGCTCTTGAGTCGAGACCAAGAATGCGCAAACGCAGTTTGGGATGCCCTTCAGCCTTCAAAACAAGAGGATTGGCTCGGACTGGACGTCGAAGGAGCATGGCGCAACTTGGAGAAGGCGTATATCCAGCAGCGGACCTTGACAAGCTGAACTATAGTTTTTCTGGTTTCTTTATTCATGATTTTATCAATCAACAGCTTCCAATCTTTACTGAACTTTATTTAGCGACTAAATTATTTATAAAAGCAGATTAAAATAAACTATAATTCAAATATTGCTGTCAGTGTAAATGCATTCAGTCGCACATTTATCACGGGCAGATAAGGCACGACCGCGTCGTTAGTTGCAAGAGTTTGCTTTGATATTTCAAGTGCTACTGACCTGATCAAGCACTGCTTTGAGATAACTGTTAACAACTTTACAGTGTGATGACTTGATACTTCTTACGTATATTAAAGACTTAAATATTATGGTGTGATAAAATAATTTTTATTATTAAGCTACTAAGCCGAAAACGTGGTCAACAATTTATCATAGTGGAAAGTTCTATACCAAATAGTTTTTAGAGAAAACTCTCAAATAGACTAATAACTGACTGGCTTGTTGGTCTAGTGGTAAGTGGCCCTGACTGCTATACTGGAGTCGCGCGTTCGATTCTCATGCAGGACAAATCTTTGTGTGATGAGCTCGATCATTTCTGTGTGTTTGGGTGTAATTTATCTATATTATGCATGTATTTACAAATATAAGAATATAAGTATGTATAATAGTTGTCTAGTACCTACTCATCATACAAGATTTGCTTAGTTTGAGAATATATGGCGTTTCGTGCAAGTTGTGGAAATTTACATCTATTATTTGTGGAATAACCTCTTACCTACTTATTTTACTCAAATAATTTCAATAATTTTCATTGATTATGCCTACAGCCTTACCGGAATTTGTTTTACTAAGAGAAAGTTTAGAGTCACCGGTTGCCAGAACTGCAGAAGACGTATTAATCTCAATTTGGTCAAATTTGACTTTTAAGGACACTACAATTAGTACACTACTGCAAATTGGGACCTATGTTCGGAAAACCACACTAAAATAAGCACACCCGTTCAGTATGAATTAAGGTCCCTTAAACCTCATTTTTTAGTTCAATTTATGTCTATAAACGTCTAGAACTAATCCAATATTGTAACTAAAAAAAACTCCTCATTATAAATTTAAAGGGAGGCAGCCCTGCCGCTTCGACAAATAAATACTCAGATCGTTTTCAAGGTTGTGTTGTGACTGCGTTACCGAGAGTAATTGCTTGCGAAGATCGGTCAAGTTGAAGATAGGTATTATACAGGCAAAGTAGTATATAGGGTGTTCTAGAATAGAGATCAAATAGTTAAAGTAATATGAATTTTATAACGATTTTGATATACAGGATTTTAATACGTCTAGGCAATATTTCACATGTATAATCTCCAAGTATAATCCCACAAAATTTGTAAACACGTTTTTTTTTTAGTTTGTTTACAGCCTCAGCCGATGTCATTTGGCTGAAATGTCAACCTTTTAAAGGTAAAAGCAGGTTCATAGCTTGAGGTGTAACCCCGAGCAATTTAGCATTTCGCGAGTCAGGAACCTCAACAAAACATCATCAAGGAATAAAAAACTATCACACTATCAATCGGAGGATAAACTATGTGGTCAAAAGTAACAGAGGATTATAATAACAGGCTTAAGAGGATTATTTAGTTAAGTTCTCATCCGCAACTACAGCTTACAGAATAACGCATCATGAACAACGCGATTTTCATTTTATTTGAGGTAGTGTAGAAGATCAGTCAAATAAAAAAAAAAAAAAAAATAACTGTCAACAGCTTTTTTATACGAACGACGAATGTGTCTTTTAAATAGGAGAGCCTCCTTAGGCATTTGTTTATTCTGTTTTTAGTATAGATTACAACTGGAACAGATACATCTTCATACATTAAAAGAAATAATTAGAGTGAACAAAAAG
>NW_020800190.1:0-30396 GCF_003590095.1 Trichoplusia ni
ACTGTCAGAATGCCGTTTTTAGTGTCATTACATTTCGAAATTACAACTAAAATAATTTGTGGAGTAGATTATTATCTATATTTATAATTTTGATCAAACCTTAGATGAATAACAAAACGATTTTTTTTTTAGTAATTTTGAGTTGACAAAATATATCCGCAAAATTCAGATTATGGATTAATTTCGTTAAATTCCTATGTTACTGACAAACAAACCGCTGTCGCCATCTTTACCGTTGACTTTTCGCAAAAATATAGTTCAAATGTCATTTAGTTTCGCATAGTGATTTATTTGTCAATTCGGTTGATATAGATGTACGAACTCTTTTTGTAATTGCAGCGTGCCGTCGCTTTGTACTGTAGTAGCATTTGAAGTTGTATTGACAGGTCTGCTGGAGGTGATGAGAACATGTATGTTGTATTAATTGATTAAAACAAGGCGTAGACTAGGTATTCGTCAACTTCATTCATAAATAGAAATATGTATATCTTCTCATAAACGATTGAGGTGGCGCTGTTAGCCATAGTACTATTGAGCTCTGTGTTAATTTCAAATTAAAAATAGTTTTAGTGCATATTCCAGTATAAGTAGTACCTAATCAGTGAAAGTGAACCACAATTGACTAGTAAAAATATTATCCAGTGAATATAATCACAAACAATAAAAATAAAAGCCGTTTAAAATTCAAGTTAAACTTCATACAAGAAAAGGACTAAATGACAATAATAAATACTGTGTTTCTATAAAAAAGTGAAACCAAAACTTTTGTTACAAAGTTGCTAAAACCATAATAAAACACATATAATTGAAGATTGGATTAACTTACCTAAGTGACATCCAATTGTAATTTTATGAAGGTTGATCTGAAATATAATTGATTAACAGAGTAGTATTCCCATTCGCTACTGTGTGGCATCGCGAATTTTTTCAGAGAATAAAAAAAAGTTTTTTAGTCTATGGCAACTCACAACTAAACGTCACTGATTTAGAGCTAACCATGATTTTGTGGGTCCCATTATGCCAGGGTTCAGCTATTGATGCTGGGGTTGGGGTGGGTGATTATATTTCAGATCAACCTTCATAAAATTACAATTGGATGTCACTTAGGTAAGTTAATCCAATCTTCAATTTTATTTCATGTTGATCTGAAATATAATTGATTAACAGAGTAGTTGTTCAGAGATTGAGGCATAATGGGTACATCTTATAAGCCTGGATATGATGAATAACGGTTAAGGCTTTATAATTATTAAGATATCTATTTATAGTGGCATATTATCCTAATATTAGTATCTATATTTGTTTTTATCCATATATTCTGTCATACACGTTGATTATTGATCAACTATTAATTTTCATTTTTTATAAAATTAGTCTGTAGTAATTAACAATTTTTTCCTAAATGCCAAATTTGTAAGCCAAAAGGGCAGAACATGTTGATGCATATATTATCCTTATATTTTCACCACATCAAAAAATGTTTAACACATGTTTTAGGCAAATAAATACTTCTTTATCTTTGTTCTATTACTGAGATTAATGTAATATGAGTTTTAAAGTGGAACAATGAACAAATTTTATGTTATGTTACACATGTTTATGCAAATAAATATATCTTTATCAATTGTTCTACATATTGTGGAGACTGTGTCCACCAATTTCATGATTGACTATTAATTACCAATTTGTGCTCTTTTGACATCAATGTAACTATGACTTTTTTTAAGTCATACAAATTTCCTGCACCTTGTGCAATTTGATACTTAACCATTAGCTTTTAACAATGTAACTGTGGATTTTGAGTAAGACACATTTCCAATACATAGTGATATTGTGTACAGTTTGATAATTAATTATTCATTATAACAATGTAACAATAAATTTTTAGTAGCAAATTTTCTACACATTGTGTTAATTGTGTCAAACAATTTGATAATTAGTTTTTAATTATTTACAATGTAATTATGATTTTTTAGTAATACAGATTTTTTTTTTATATTGTTTTAATTGGGCCATAAATTAGATAATTAGTTACTAATTTTTGCTCTTTTTTAGCGCAGTAATAATAAGAGTATTTAAGGTACTGCAAATATTTCTTATTTATAAGCTATTAATAAGAAATAACAAGATGATAATGAGATATTCCATTTACTGTAAGTTGCAGTTTGTAAGTCACTCAATTATGATTAAAATTAAATTAAAATTTTTGTCACTGCAGTTGTCGGTTCCTAAGACATGAGCTATAAGGCCTTGCAAAGGTAGTAGAACCTACAACCAAACCACCTTTTTTCCTGATTAAACTCAAGAGCATTCCTGCTGCTCTAACAGATGTACTGCTGGAGTGTGGAAATACAGCTGTCAGCAGGTATAAATTTGATACCTGATTAACTGTTTTGAAGGCCAAGGGTAAGACTTTTAATATGGTAAAGTTAACTTATTTCAGGTATTGGTTGAGGCTACAAGGATCTTTAAATCTTAGAAGTTAGCCATAATTTATGATCTTAAAAGTAAAAAGTACATTATGGTTCCTTTCCTTTTTTACTGAGAGTAAGGTACTGTCAAAAGATTGGTTATCACAATTCTCATCTTATTAATTGTCAGGGTGTGACATGGGCTATGTTATTTAGTTTAATATATGAGAGGGCGGCTAGTACCCATTGAGCAGCTATCCAAGCTAGGAGTTAGGAGATTTTTGTGTCTTGGTTCAAATAAATAACTAAATAATTATGTCTCTTCAGATACAGGTGTATTGTATGTGTCATTAACATAATATACATATGTATGTTTGTGTCTATTGTCAACAGAGTTATTCCTGTGCCATATAATTATGTTCTAGCCTATTTTGTCATCATGTTGCTTGTAACCAGTTGTTGCAAGCTCTATTTAATAACCATCTATACTTTCTTAACCGATAAGCAATATGTTTATAATATTGTGTTTTTGAGGCAGCTAGCAGATGAGTTAGCTGGTTCAATACAAAATATGGGTTCTGGCTTTCTGTAATACAGGCAAATCTCAATCTGAGTAGGCCTCTCAGAAATCCTTTGTTATCCATACCTAATTCCTCTCCCATCTTTAGAGTCAATGCTGATTTGTGGAAATTTAGGGTTTTGAAGCTAGCTCCATTCTGTAAACTTTCTATTAATGTTTCCTAATTAATAAGGATGAAGATCAGAATAGGATCCCGGTTACTGCTTTGTTGACACAGATGGTAACATGATGGTTAATGAGCTATCTAACGTTGGCTTCTAAGTGCTTCCCCTAAGAGATGCTTTTTGTCAGGGCACCTAGTCTGCTCAGTGTGTGTTGTCGGTTAAAAATCCCAAAATTGGGTGAATAAGAACTTAGTGACTTTTTGCTTTGTCATTATTAATATTCTGAAACATTTAGTAAGGTAAACAAATGTTGGGAATGCTTAAAAAACATATTCATGTCAACTAAGTATTGATGCATATACATTAAGCGTTTAGTAGCATTAATGTTATTGGGTGCCTCACTTCTTAGAGATATGTGTGTCACATTGTTTTTTATTGCTATAGATAAACTTGTGGGGCCCAAAATCTATTGATAACGAAACAAGTATGGTTTTTTCGTTGACTTACATGTGGAACTGAGCACTATTTATCTTACTTATGTATTTGCAGCCATGTTACTCTGGCTGTATAATCTTGCAATGTGTTTTAATCCAGTTAATATTATGAGTAATAATAATATGTTCTAATTGATGTATTAAATGCAAGTCATCATTCTAAACAAGGCACCACACTACAATTGTTTTCGCCATTACAATGTGTCACCATTCTATTAGAAAAGCTTTAGAAACTAGTTCTAGTATACATTTTCTGCAATGTTCTTATAGTTTCGGATTATGTAATGGGGCCCCATCTTAGGTCAGTTCACAGCATCAAGATTGCTATTGTTATGCAACAAGGCTAAGTACTTAACTTGTTCTATTATTTTTTGTGTGTGTTTGAACATAACCTCTTGGGCAGGTTCACAGAAGGTTCCCAACAATCTTGCCAATTTGCTGATTAAGCAATGTTTAATATCATTGATATTTAGTATCTCTATAGGAGTTGCATTCTTGCTGTATTTCTGATGTTAACTAGTCTCTATTCATAGTAAACCTAAAGTATTTAGTGCACTAATATACTTTAATCATAGTTAACAATGAGGGAAAATCATTTAGATAAATGTGAGTGTAGCCCCTCTGTCAGCCAGACATTTATTCTGATTCTAACCAATGGGTGGTCATTTAGACAACCGTTTGTTAAATCTCTAGTCTGTAAGGACTGTGGGTGCTGTACATGGACTACATGGAATTGCAGTAAATTTATATGACATTTTCAAACTCAAAGCGGATTAATTTTTCTGAGTTTAGGTGTTATTCACCCTAAGCAATCAGTTTTATCTTAAGACTGTGCAAGACATGTGATATTGATGGTCCAAGGTTCCCATATCCACTATTTGAAAACTATAATATTTTTCTATATATATATTTGGTTTTCAGTTAAGAACAAATCTGATCTGTCCGTTGAGTTTGGTGGTCTTAAGAATATATAATCTTTAGACATATATATAGATAGAATTTTTTACTGTGAGTGCATATTTGTACAGCCCCTAACTCATGAGTTATTGATGGTCTGACACATATTGTTGATATGTATGTGTATATGTATATTGTTTATGTAAACAATGTTATGTTCAAGTATTTTAAGGTACATTAGTGGTGGTATGTTCACAACATGAAAGACAGTTAGATATATTACATATACCTGGTTGACAATTGCTTGCTGGATGCATGGCATAGTGTACCCTCTCGGGGCCACCCTTCCTGTGTCCTGTTCAGCGAGAGTGTCACAGTTGTGTCATACCACTCTTGGGTCCACCTTGCTGTGCTAGCACTTTGGTTTGATGCCGGACCACTTATGTTTTCCACAGTCCTTGCTTAGGTTTAGAGGTGGTATTCGGTTATAACTTTTGTTATACATTCTTGATAGTTGCATTGGTCTTGTTTCTATCTTGAGCCTCGAATCCACCTCGAAGAGTGTCACCATTGGTTCTTGTTGTGGACTGTGAGAACCAGTGAACATAGTATGTTCTTCATCAAAACTGTCGTATCTCGTACGAAGTTTTGATCTTCGTGCTGTCTCGCGTACAAGCTCGGTTATACTTAATGCATGTTGTTCTATCAAAGTTGCGGGCTCGCGTCCCGAACTTTGTAGTAATGCATGTAGTTTATGTACCATCAAAGTTGCGGGCTCGCGTCCCGAACTTTGTAGTAATGCATGTTGTTTGTGTACCATCAAAGTTGCGGGCTCGCGTCCCGAACTTTGTAGTAATGCATGTTGTTTGTGTACTGTCAAAATTGCGGGCTCGCGTCCCGAACTTTGCAGTAGGGTTTATCAGAGCTACAACGTCTCGCGAAGAGCCCGATCTTCGAGCTAAAGTCTCTCGTACCCGCTCGGTTCATGCATGTTTTTAGTATTTCGCATCATCTCACATCATATTTGCGTCCTTGTTCGCTGAACCTAAAATCAGAGAAAACCTCACCTGTTGGCCCCCCTCTTTGAGGTTATGGGTCAGTGTTCCATCGTTTATATTCCGTAATTTGGGGTTCCATCCCACGGCGATGAACCTAGGGCAAGGGCTGCGTACACGCATCCTGCATTAACTCCGCAGCGCCTTTACAGTCTCAAAGATCACTTTTAAACATCTTGGCCAGCATTTTCAAGGCTTTTGTATCACTTGGCAATACTTTTTCGACTTGAAATATGCCAAAAACTATTTATATAACGTAATTAAAGTGTAATTAACAAAATCACCACGATGCCGTTGAGTCGCGAAAAAGAAAGTGACGTTTAGTTGTGAGTTGCCATAGACTAAAAAACTTTTTTTTTTATTCTCTGAAAAAATTCGCGATGCCACACAGTAGCGAATAGGAATACTACTCGGTTAATCAATTATATTTCAGATCAACATGAAATAAAATCCAACCAAACAGTGATATCTTAAATTCAATAAACTGTAAACAAAATTTAAATACCGCCATTTCAAAAAATATTAAATCCATAGCTGTCATCTATTTACGTCAACAATATCTACCCCGATAACTGAAGACCTATTTCACACTTAATATTACTGTAGTTGGTTTGACTGTAGTTGATACGACGTTATCCAGTTAACGAATAAGTCGTGCGTTCGTTTCCCGACGTTTGCAAATCCTTTTTCCATTTTCACAATTATACACGGTGATTTTTTTGTCGTCTTACAAAAGCAGCCCAGTTCATGTATCCGACGTAAAATACCCCTAGGCGCGATTTTTTTTTTATCATCAACTAAGATAATAAGTACGAAGAAAATTAAATAAGAGAAATCTGAAATATACTCTTAAAAATGATGAAAACGCCCCCGCCCCCGCCCCCGCCGGCGCCCCTCACCATTGTTACAAGGCTCGGACCGCGCTCGCAACAGAGCTGTGTTTCTAAAAAACTACGAATTGCATCATAATATTGAATAAAAATTGCATTTTATTTTTTTCAAATCTCATAAATACCATTTTTTTTATCATGAACGTGTTCTAGTCATTGGATACATGAACTGGGCTGCTTTTGTAAGACGACTAAAAAATCACGGTGTATTTAGAAGTATTCATATTCATGATGAATTTCTTCGATAATATAACATTTAGAAAACAACGTACATGGTCTGAAAATGAAGCTTCGTTCACAGAAGATAGCGCAAATAATTCAGAACTAGATGGCAGCAGTACCAAACATATCGAGTTATGAGAACATTGCACAAATAGAAGAATTTAAACTACAAATAGAACAACTTACCTCCGATCTAAAATCTGCCCAACAAACAATTGAATGACTGTCTACAGAAAATTGTGAATTAAAGTCAAAAATAAATAATTTGACTAATAAAAACACAAGTACACCGACTAATAAAACAAAAAACGTCACAAAGAAAATCAAAATATCACCAAAACTGCCCACTGTGAGCCCGGGAAACAATGCACAAAAGAAGCAGAGTCTACAAAATAAAATACATCACCTTCCTAGTTTCAAGGAAATGGATCTACAACCAACCATAAAAAAGCAAAGAAAGCTGTGCATTCCGTGTTCAAACAACAAAAATAAAATATTAACGATTGCAGAAAATGAATTCTTCAATTACAAAATATGCCATTATTTAACAGAAGCAGAAGTGGAATAGAGAAGTTAATTAATAACATTGATCTTAAGGCTAAGAATTTTACAATGGAAGATTACTGCTTAATATTTATCGGCGAGGAAGACTTTCGACGAAATAAATACTATTTGGATATTATTTATACTTTACGTAAAACAATTATGAATGTTCAGCACACAAACGTTGTAATTTGTGCACCTATTTTCAAACTAAATAATTACTCTATGATTTACATTGGTAGAGAAACATTTAACAATCTCTTGTGTCTAGATGTCTATACCCATAACTACGCATATTTATTCGATTCAAATTATTATTTATTATACGATGATAAAATGTTTTGGCCTAGAAACGGTTCTGTGAACAATAGAGGGATGATTAACATTTAAAAAAATATTAATTTAATGTTAGAAGAGTTAAATACTTGTAACAATTCTAATCTTATTATTGTGAGCCTTCTTCCATTTCTCCCGCTAAAAGCAACGTGGACACGCATTTTTTTATCTATATCTATTCTATATCTTCTATACTTATAATAAATCTGTAGAGAGGTCAATTCTGTACATAAAATATATTTAAAAAATAACTATCAAGGGGTGGTTAGGGATCGCTACTGATGCCAAAAATGCAATCAGTAAAATTTTTGTCTGTCTGTCTGTCTGTCTGTATATTCGTTATAGAAACAAAAACTACTCGACGGATTTTAACGAAATTTGGCACAATTATTCTTCATACTCTTGGGCAGGTTATAGTATACTTTTCATTACGCTACGACCAATAGGAGCAGAGCAGTGAAGGGAAATATTGGGAAAACGGGGTAAGTTACTCCATTTTTTAAGCTTCCGTCACGTGTGCAGGCTTATAGGTTAAAGCTACATAGAAATCATGTATGACGGAAATATTCTCCCTAAAATTATATAAAAAATATTCCTCGACAGCATATGTCTAACTTTTATGGTTGACTCACAATAACACGTGAAACTCCCGATAGCTTAGCAATTCGGAGATTTCTGATTGTATTTGTCTACTCTAACGTTTACAACACTATCACTCATCCCCAATTAAAAAAGTTAACATTATTACCTATTCAATAAAAAAAGAATCATGTAAATCGGTGTAGAAACACCAAAGTTATACATGAAATAATAAGAAATCGCGCGTGAATACAGAGTCATGCTATAAGGATTATTTTTGTGTATCGGTTGCCGCGCTCGACGCGCGTCGTGGCGGGAGGTATAAAAAGGCGGGGGGTCCGCGCTCGAGCGTCATACAATATTTGGCTGTTGATGCGAATAGACGTTCAGACTGTTCGACCTTATTGACAATCAATAATTGTTATTTGCAAACCGTGCTTATCAGCACGACTTTTAGTCTTTGAATAGTTTATTTTTAGAATTGTTTTGTTGTTAGTTTATATAATAGGTATTAGATTAATAGTATTAGTAGTAGGTACACCTATTAGTTATTTTGGTAGTGTTTAATTGTATTAATAGTTTATTTTCGTAATTGGTAGTGTTTAATTATATTAATAGTTTATTTTCGTAATTTTTATATTATTTATTTTGGTAGTGTTTAATTGTATTAATAGTTTATTTTCGTAATTGGTAGTGTTTTATTATATTAATAGTTTATTTTCGTAATTATTACATAATAACTATATATAATTGTAAGTGTAAGGTAGCTTCAGTTACCGTCGATTAAAAATACACAATGCCACCTAAAAAACGACCATCTTTATCTCGAAATTCGAGAGATGCTAAAAGGATGAGAAATGCGCGTTCTCAAGAATCGGCAGAGGAAAGAGCACATCGGTTAAACTCTATGAGAGTTAGTGCCTCAACCTCTCGAGCCAATGAAAGCTCTCCAGAGAGAGAGATGCGATTAGCAGCTGACAGAGCGAGACGAGCTACATCACGGGCGTCTCAAAGCTCTTCTCAACGAGAGCTGAGGCTTACCATTGACCGAGAACAACATGTGTTATCCCGAGATGCTGAAACTGCGTCACAACGAGAATTGCGTCTCACTGCTGACCGCGAACGGCATACATTGTCTCGCGAGTCAGAAACCTACACTGAGAGGGAATTGCGTCTCACAGCTGACCGCGAACGTCATATATTGTCTCGCGAGTCAGAAACCTTCACTGACAGAGAATTGCGTCTCACAGCTGACCGCGAACGTCATATATTGTCTCGCGAGTCAGAAACCTACACTGAGAGGGAATTGCGTCTCACAGCTGACCGCGAACGTCATATATTGTCTCGCGAGTCAGAAACCTACACTGAGAGGGAATTGCGTCTCACAGCTGACCGCGAACGTCATATATTGTCTCGCGAGTCAGAAACCTACACTGAGAGGGAATTGCGTCTCACAGCTGACCGCGAACGTCATATATTGTCTCGCGAGTCAGAAACCTACACTGAGAGGGAATTGCGTCTCACAGCTGACCGCGAACGTCATATTTTATCTCGAGAATCTGAAACTTTAACTCAATATGAAGACCGTTTGACAAATGATAGGGTGCACCATAATGTTATTCGATCTCTCGAAGACGCACATGAGCATGAACAACGACTAGAGTCGGTACGCGAATATTATAATTCTTTGAGACAAGAACGATCAGTAAGTTTGTCTAATGAAAGATTAAGAATCGAAAATATTCGGTCTCTTGAAACGGACGAACAGCGAGAGGCCCGTCTTACTGCAGACAGATTTCGACATAGCCTTAATAACTTAGATGTACACATAGAAGATCAATCTAGAAATTCGGTGGCTTGGTCCGACAAATATAAAAGTGGGTTTGCTTATAACCTCACAATTGATTATGGATCATCTTCTGTAATAGGCGATATGAACGTGGTATGTCGTTTTTGTAATGCTTCAAAGTGGAGTAAGGAGTCAGCTGGTTTCTGTTGTTCTACAGGTAAAATAAATTTGCCTTCATTCGAAGACCCACCGGAACCTTTGAAATCACTACTTTTAGGGGAACATATACAATCTAAACAGTTTTTAGATAATATTCGCACTTATAATAGTGCATTTCAAATGACATCCTTTGGCGCTCAACAAATCTCAGAAGGTCATTTCATGCCTACTTTTAAGATACAAGGTCAGGTTTACCATTTGATAGGATCCCTTTTGCCTGAAAACCAACCTAAGTTTCTTCAAATATATTTTGTATCCGACTACAACGACAGTCGAATATAAGAAATCAATATTTCCCGAATTTAAATACTGAACTCATATCACAACTTCAGAACATGTTGCATCAGGTTAATTCGTATGTATGCAGTTTTAAATCGGCATTAGAAGCTCTTCCTCGAGATGATGATAACAATTATAAAATTGCTATAAATGCCGATAGGCGTCCAACTCAGGAACACCCTGGGCGTTATAATGCTCCATCCACGAATGAAGTTGCTGTGGTATTGGTCGACCAGGAATGTGATAGGCGTGATATCGTTATCCGTTCCAGAGATAATCGTTTGCAACGTATTTATGAAACCCACAGGGCTTACGACAGTTTTGCAATATCCTTTGATATACTGTCGAGGGGAAGATGGTTATAATTTTGCTTTATACCAAACTGATCCGCGTACAGGCGCACCTAATTATAATAAAAAGATTTCATGCCTTCAATTTTACTGTTACCACTTGCAAGTAAGACGGAATAGGTTTGTATACTTTCAACGTTTTCGTGGCTTATTCAATCAGTTTATTGTAGACATGTACGCAAAAATTGAAACCGAAAGATTAGTTTATATACGATCTAATCAAAGGCAGCTGCGCGTTGAAGAATACGTGCACCTTCGCGACGCCATGCAGCAAGATAACGATACGGTGAATATGGGTCGTTTAGTTATTTTGCCCTCTTCTTTTACTGGTGGTCCACGATACATGCACGAACGTACTCAAGATGCTTTTGTTACGTAAGAAAATATGGACGTCCCGACTTATTTATTACTGTAACTACCAATCCTAAGTGGGATGAAATTACTCGGGAGCTTCTTGAGGGTCAAGCACCGCATGACCGCCATGATATCATAGCAAGAGTTTTTCATTTAAAATTAAAATCAATGATAGATCTACTTACCAAAGATAAAATTTTTGGAGAAGTATTGTGTTATATGTATAGTATTGAATGGCAAAAACGCGGCTTACCTCACGCACATATCCTGCTTTGGTTAAAAGATAAGGTTCGACCTAATGATGTAGACAGTTTAATCAGTGCTGAAATTCCAAGTCCGATTGCAGATCCCGTGTTATACGACATTGTTAAAACTCATATGATACATGGTCCATGTGGTTCGTTTAACGGGAATTCTCCTTGCATGCAAGACGGTCGTTGCACTAAAAGATATCCAAAAGCCTTAGTGGATGGCACTGTTACAGGACATGATGGATACCCATTATATCGTCGCCGTTCAAGAGATAATGATGGTTTTACTGTTGAAAAGCGAGTGTCTGGACAACAAGTTACTTTAGATAATAGGTGGGTCGTTCCGTATTCTCCTGTGTTGTCCAGAGCATTTCAAGCTCACATAAATGTTGAAATGTGTAATAGTGTAGAGTCAATAAAATATATTTGTAAGTATATTAATAAGGGCAGTGACCAAGCTACATTTGCTTTGAGAAATGAACATGATGAAGTTACAAGATTTCAGTCAGGCAGATATATAAGTTCTTCAGAAGCTGTGTGGCGGATCTTAAGTTTCAACATTCACGAAAGATATCCACCTGTGACTCATCTGGATGTTCATCTTGAAGGCGGCCAACGTATATATTTCAACGCCGAAAATGTCACAGAACGGTTAGAGAACCCTAGACAAACAAGTTTATTAGCATTCTTTCGACTTTGCCAAACTGATGATTTTGCAAAATCTCTTTTGTATGAGGAAGTTCCATCGTATTATACCTACGATAAGCAACGGGGTGTCTTTAATCGAAGACGCCGTGGCAGGCCTGTAGATGGCGAGTCAGGTATTTTTAAAGAACATGTTCTTGGTAGAGTGTACACCGTTCATCCTAACAACGCTGAGTGTTTCTATTTGCGATTATTATTACATACCGTGCGAGGACCAACCTCATTTATAGATTTGAGAAAAGTAGACGATGTTGTTTATCCCACTTATCAAGCAGCTTGCCAAGCGCGTCATTTGCTTGAAAATGATCAGCATTGGGATGACGCTTTAGCAGAATCCTGTGTTAGTGATAATCCACGACGGTTACGCCATTTATTTGTAACATTACTCACATTTTGTAATTTGTCAGATGCTGTAACATTATGGGAAAAATATAAAGAAAAATTTTCAGAAGACTTTCTTAGAAATATACCTAACAATGATGAAGGCACAACTAATGATAATTTCCGTGATCTTGCCATAAATCAGTGCTTATTAGCTCTTCAGGATGACTTAACAGCAGTAGGCGGTAAATCACTCTGTGAATATGGTTTGCCAACACCAACCTCAGTCGGAGAGGTAACTAATAGGGAATATTCCGCAGAGATTGGTTACAATTTAACGGAACTGCTGACAACATTAGAAAACGGTGTCCCAATGATGACTGCAGAACAACGTTCAGTTTATGACCGCGTGTGCAATAGTGTTCAAAATAATTTGGGAACAATATGGTTTTTAGATGCACCTGGAGGAACTGGAAAAACCTTTTTGACTAAATTAATATTGGCTTATGTTCGAAATCAGCGTAAAATTGCTCTTGCCGTAGCTTCATCAGGGATAGCTGCAACATTGCTACCAGGAGGTAAAACTGCTCACAGTATGTTTAAAATACCAATTGATTTAGATCGCACGGAAAATCCAACCTGTAGTATTTCAAGAAATAGCGACAAAGCTAAGGTATTACGCGAGTGTAGTTTAATCATATGGGATGAATGTACGATGGCCCATCGAAAAGGAGTAGAAGCGGTAGACAGAACTTTAAGGGATATAAGACAAAATGATCGACCAATGGGCGGTATCACGGTTTTATTTTGTGGTGATTTCCGACAAACCTTACCGGTAATACCACGGGGAACCCGAGCTGATGAGGTTAGGGCTTGCCTGAAAAGCTCTTATTTATGGCGAGATATACAATCGGTGCATTTGACTATAAATATGCGAGTGAGAACTGGAGATAACCCGAATGATAGTCAATTTTCTGACACATTATTAAAGATTGGTGAAGGTACCTATCCACAACTACACCAAGGAAAACTTATACTGACGCCTGAATTATGTTGTATGGTGCAATCTCAACCACATCTTATATCGTCGGTTTACGGTGACGTAACAAATATATTAAATAGGGACAATTCTTGGCTATGCGAAAGATCTATTTTAACTCCTCGCAATGACCAGGCATCTGAGATCAATAACAAAATACTGTCGAATATACAGGGGGAAAGCAAAGTTTATAGATCAATAAATAGAATGGTCGATGAACAAGAAGCCACTAATTACCCGATAGAATTTTTAAATTCTTTAAATATGCCCGGACTTCCCTCTCATGAAATTTGTTAAAAAATTGGGATACCGATTATTATGCTCCGAAATTTAAAACCACCACAACTTTGCAATGGAACTCGACTAAAAGTAACCCAGTTGCAACAAAATATAATCGAGGCTCAAATTTTAACAGGTTGCGGTGCAGGAGAAACCGTCTTTATTCCCAGAATACCCTTAATACCAAATAATTTTCCATTCCAATTTAAAAGGACGCAATTCCCAGTATCGGTGTGTTATGCAATGACAATTAACAAGGCTCAAGGGCAGACTTTTCGTGTTGCTGGAGTAGATCTCAGTGTCAGTTGTTTCTCACATGGTCAGTTGTATGTTGCTCTTTCCCGTGTTAGCAGTTCTAAAAGTCTTTATGTTCACGTGCCGGACGGGTCAACTTTCAATATAGTTTACCCGGAAGCTTTGCACTAAAGTATTTTCGTTTTATAGGTACCTTTACCTTACCTTTATAAGGCAGTGGTACTTATATTGCCACCAGAATTTGAACCTTAACACATTATTATAAAGTTTAAAAGCTATAAATATTTTTAAGTTCTGTGTCTTATAAAGGGTTAAGCCTTATGTGAACGTGATCTAAACAATATTACCAATATAAATAATAATAATAAATATTACCAATACATTAACTTAATACACAAAGAGTTACACGCTGACGGAGTCGCGGACACAGCTATCTATACTTTTCTGCCGGAAGTCACTATTCCACGCGGACGAAGTCGCGGGCACAAGCTAGTTTATTTAATATATATGGAACTGGGTGACATCTGTGACTCAACACCAAGGTTCAGTTGAAAATCAGCGTCAGGCACTAGTTGCCTGACATTAATGCTGAACTGAGACCATTTTTTGGTACAGCTGCAACGTACACTTTTTTGGTGAATGTTTTGTTTAATTTTTATGCTGTACGAATTAAAAACTTTTTCTTTCTTTCAAAATGAAAGACATGTAAGATATAATAATGTTTATATGAATGATTTGATATCTACTTTTTATCAATTCACTATCGCAGCTCTGTGGATCCAACTATTTTCTGCGTTACTTAAACCTAGCCATTTCACAAACAATTTATTTCCTTTTCTTTTTAAAACTTTTTCTATCAAATAAACGCTTGGGAAATACATATGTTTTTTGAAGTTTCGGTTCATAAAAAGTTCCTAAAATAGCTTGTTTTCGTTGATCTTCTATGTGATACGTTGTGGGTGTGGTATTGTTAACTTTTTTATGGTAAACTAGCTGTTGCCCGCGACTTCGTCTGCGTGGTTAGAAGATATAAGTTATGACTTTTTCTTCGCTCCTATTGGTCGCAGCGTGATGATATATAGCCTAAAACCTTCCTCGATGAATGGTCTATTCAACACAAAAATATTTTTTCAATTTGAACCAGTAGTTCCTGAGATTAGCGCGTTCAAACAAACAAACAAATAAACAAACTCTTCAGCTTTATATATTAGTAAGTATATAGATGCCAACGATATCTTCGCTACGTTTCATCGAATTTTAATTTCTCGCGCGGAGATTTCAATATTACGATAACTCATTACCTATTAACTTTTTTGGTGTAGTGTAAAAGGCAATTTTGTTCTATATTACATGCATAATATATCTAACTTATTTATTTGGATAAGGATTAATACTATATTGTTAAAAATAGGTTCGTAAATAACCCATAATTTTACTGTATTAAGAAAACACATACCATGGACTTTTTTGTAGATCTATTAAAGAGGTACAAACCCGCCATACATTGTTTTGTTGTAACTCAAAAGGTTTTGGCAGCGTTCTCGAGGAAAGCTCTCGAATGGCTTAATTTTTTTCGACATGTTTAACTAATATCGTTGTAATATCGTCAGTTTACACAAAACCAAAACTTATTATACACTAAAACCTTCCTCAAGAATTGCTCTATCTATTATTGAAAACCGCATAAAAATCCGTTCAGTACTTTTCTAGTTTATCGCGAACAGACAGACAGACAGACAGATGCGGCGGGGGACTTTGTTTTATAATATGTATATAAGGATATTTCAGTTGACCAATTAGGAGTATATCCCTTTTTAAAAACATGCTTGTATTTACTAATGCGAACACTGTCACCAACTTTGAACTTTGGTACGCAACGAAAAGACATGTGCTTATGTGTTCTTTTTATATTGTCTTATACGTTTAACTCATTGCATTTATTTACTTCAACAGGTTTACATTGAATAGTACGGTGCTTTGTGTTGTTATACATTTTCAAAGTATCTTGTAACACCGTTACATACCACTTGTAGTTTCCATTCATACTTAAACACTTATACAATTTATTTTTAGTTTTTATATTAGTTTTTATATAACGCTCAACAATTGAAGCTTTCTTTGTAGAAAAGGTCGCGTAATGTTAAACCTTTTCATGAGCATTTGGAATGAGGTATTATAAAACTGTTCCTGAATCTGTTTGTAAATTAACTGGTTTGCGTTGACTTTTATTGAGTATGTTCTCAAATACAGTAGTAACATCAATTTTATTTTTCGATTTGAGCGGTTCTGCCCAGGCGTATTTTGAGAAACAATCAATCACCAATAATAACCTTTATTGTACTTTCTTAAATTTTGCATGTCCATTAGATCAGCTTGCCACAAATCATCAATACCTTTTAAAATGACAGATCGTCGATTATTTTTTTTTCTTGCTGCTTTATGGATTTCATTTACAATTTCTTGTTTGAACATTATGATGACTTTTTAGGTGCTAATAAGTTATCTACAGCTGTTTTTGTGTAAAACTTATCTTCTAAATGAATGGAAACTTCATATATCTTCGCTTTTAAAGTATTTTGTACATCGTCCATAATTCGAGCTTGCATTAACAGCATGGCTTTATGTAAATCTTTTGTTATTTTTGTCATGAATTGATCGACATTGTTACGGTGAGGTCAACACAGGTAGGTTGTGCGGACCGTTAACAAAAAGGGAGATAAAGGAAACAAGGTAGGTCCTGTACAGGTCTTTATTTAGGTTAGGTCCGGCTAGGTCGCAGGTTTGTGGCACAAGTAATCAGGCTCTCGCTCGTGTATGAATAAGGGGGCACCGTCCCTGGGGGGCTCGTAGGGTGCCGGAGAGCTGGCTGAAGCTCGGAAGGATCGCTGGCGTGTCAACGGCCGCGGCAACTAGTAGGCGTTGAGCTGCCGGTTGGAGAGCGGGACCCGCAGATTGTCGTAGGATGGTGCAGGTAGGTCGTAGGGTGACCCCTGGAAGCGTGCATAAAGGTGCATAGGTTAGCGGTGCCGATGATGTTAGCCCGCGTGCGATGTGGATGCTCCCCCAGTGGTCCCAGGGTAGTACAGAGGCAGGGAAAGGGAAAGCTCACACATCGCAGCGGTTTACAAGGCAGATGGTTGCAATGACACGTGCTCAAGGCTGATGCAATAAAGTGCTTACATTATCCATAGCTCATTTTAGCCTTTAAGGGAGTGGCAGAAAGCTAGTAACAGCTGAAGGCACACTGAGTATTCACTTAACACTATTGAGAACAAGGGCAACGCAGCCTGCATGCATGGGATAACCTAAGATCGCGTGGTCGGCCAAGGCAAGCGAAACAGAACAAGCAGAATAGGATTAAATATGTGAAATTAATATGACGTAGATTATCCCGTACACGGCACACACTTAGTTTAGCAATATAAACAGAAACTCACCCAAGATTGGGGTATAATTACACCTTAGGAGTCGTGGCAGCAGCCGCCAGTTATGACGATTGAGAGGGAATGTGACGTAGCCTCTCACATTTTGACGTTTTGGCATTAGGGCGGACCACTGTCGCCGTATATAGACAATTAGTAAGTTGGCCATAGACGCAACGTTACAACATAGACCTTATTTACAGCGTCATCTGGCTCTACAGGAGTTCAGTACCTCTACCATGAGTTGCAATCGAAAACGTCAATGACGTTACTACAGTCGATAGTGTATAAACGCGGATCGAATAGTTTTCAATCGGACTCATACCATGAGTTTAAAAAACCTTGACGCGCTCGCTATCGAGAGCTCGATTGTTATTGTAGTATTCGTGTTGTCATACTTGTCATCTTGTCGAACGTGCCTAACTTCACGCCTAATGTAGTTGTTTCTTTCTTACGTTGCTTAAAAGACAGAGTAAAATATATATTCCCGAAAAAGCTTCAAATCTACATTAATAATTTCGTGCAGGGCTACGGTAAACTCAATCGAAACCTTATATGAATAACAAAACATAAAAAAATATTGATTTTGAGTCGACAACATATATCCGCAAAATTCGGATTATGGAGAATTTCGTTAAATTCCGATAGCAACAAACAAACCGCTCAAGTCGCCATCTTTGCCGTTGAAGTTTCGCAAAGTGTTTTTTTTTAATTATGCGGTTGATGTAGATATACAAACTCTTTTGATATCACAAATAGATTTTTTTCTTGCTCTTTTGGGTTTTAGTAATTTTTCATTAATAAATTGAAAGCGGTTTCGTGGGTACCTAGGAATGGTTATGTGGCGCAACTTTGGGGAGTACCTATGTCTTGCGGTTGATCGCGATAGTTATGTTGTTTCATATACCGATAAACTGTGCTGTGTGTGAAGATAATATTATAAATGCGAAAATTTCTCTGTCGCCAATCCTACTGAACCGATTGTATTGAAATTTGACAGATAGCCTGATGGAAACGGGGACCACCGAACGCTATAAACTAAAGTCCACGCGGACGGAGTAGCGGGCTACAGCTAGTGTTTGAATAATCCTAATAATTTTAAACATCATAGAGCATAAAGTATTCAGTATATTATAATATAATATTACTTAATGAACTATTGGTTGGGGTGGAGCCCTCTGTGAACGCTGACTTATTTCCAGCGTTTCCTTAATAATGAATTTTTGTGTGTATGTTTCATTGTAAAAAAGCGACAGCGTGTATTCAATGTAAATTGACTTTTAACAGTGCTACTTGATTTTAAATACTTTCTTGCCGACATGATTCTCACAAGAAATACTCATAACTAAACAATTACTATAAACCGAATACCGTTTCACACCTTGTTTAGCAAGTGAGTTACTTAACTACAATCGTAAAGGTATTTGTCGATACCATCTGTCAAATTTGTGACTCATGGTACCGTTTTCTTAGAGAAACCACCGCAAAACGTTTCGCACTCGCTACTCGCTGTCGAATACGTTTCGAATGTTTCGATAGGTTTTATTTGTTAACTCATACTACCGATTTTAGTTTGTCAAGTGACCGCTAGGGGCGCTGTACATTTTGTCATAGATATTTTTTACGCAGACGCTAGCGAGCCCGGTCGCTCAAAACTCATGGTAGAGGTACTGATACCTCTTAAGATAAGATAAGATAAGATAAGATAAGATAAGATTCATTTATTAGGCGTATAAATTTACTAATTTTACAAAGGTAATGTCTGTGTGAGTAGTCATAATACAATGTCAGTTAATAATACAGTCAATAAAAATACAGATGAGTAGGCAATTTGTCAGTTAGAAAATCATTAATGTCGTAGTAACACTTTTCCGCTAATAAATCCCGCAATTTTATTTTAAACAGCTCAATATTTAAATCTTTATATGCCTGAGGTATTTTATTGTAAATAATTGGCGCCATACAGAAAATGCTTTCTCGCATCAAAATTGATGTGTGAACGCTAAGTCTGTCCTTATCTCGTCTGTTACGCACTACGGTGTCAGATAATCGTGGAAACAGCTCAGCATTTAATTTGACAAAAATGGCGGTTTCGAGAATATACAGACATGGTAAAGTTAGTATTTTAAATCTTTTAAAGAAAGGCATACAGCTATCTGTTGTTTTTAAATTAGACATTGCTCGAATGCATCGCTTTTGTGCCTTAAACGCTACGTTCTTATGTGATGAGTTTCCCCAAAACATGATTCCGTAGCGTAGTAGCGATGCTACTATCCCATGATAGGCAGTTATTAATGCATCTGAGTTGAGCACTGGGGATAGTCTGTATAGTGCGTAAGCGGAAGAACTTAATCTTTTACAGAGTTTCTCAATATGTGTCTGCCAGTTCAGTTTTGAGTCTATTGTGATTCCTAAGAACTTTGTTGATGCAGACTCACAAATTACTGTGTTATCATAAACAACATTAATGTCAGGTTTAACTTTATTGCGTTGTTGAAAGTGAATAATATTAGTCTTATTTAAATTAATGTTTAGGTTGTTGCGATCTAACCATGATATTATTGATGTCGCAGCTTTCAAATCAAATTCGCCATTTTCTGTTTTTGTCAATGAATTATCATTACACTCAAATAATTCCGTCAATCGCATTCTTTTATGAATGTAATGACCAAATTTGTGTATATTCATGATAAATGTAGTAGTAGTAGTATGCTTTTTATTGAAGGGTTAACAGTAAAATGAAACATAATATGCAGAGGATAATAATAATAATAATAATAACCCCCCTGTGGGGCCACCTTGACGTGGTGGGGGGGCTTACGGGAAGGCATGAACAATTCAATGGTCATATACACCTTGACCCCACCCTGAACTCTTCGGAAGTCAGGAGATACTAAAAGCCAGAACACCTTGGCATAACCCTTCCCAACAAACGGTCCCGAGAAATCCCAAGAAACAAGATATAAAAATGAAGAAATATGGTACAGACAAGAAGTTCTACGAAACGGCCCCAAGTTCCCGGTGGGTCTAGCAGCAGCACTGGCGATGACGGAAACCAGCCTGCAGCTCGGCCCAGGGGTGCGAAGAATCCCCGGGAGGCGATCTCTCCCCGTCAAACAACTATGGCAACAAATATGGACACTGATTTGCAAATCGAAACGGCAAGAAATTCATCACCATCATTAACATCATCATCACCTAGTTTGTTTAGTTTATTTGAGTCACCGAGCTCGTCGCCTTTATTTTGTCAGGTCTCATCTCGGTCAAGCACCGAATCTCCTGAGCCTGGAGATGTTGTACAGGAGGCAATTGCCATGAATCCTGCACCCACCCCAGGTACAAACCGTGCGCGAAAACGATGGACAGAGGAAATGAATAGATTCATCTGGCGCACGTACCTTATAGCAACCAAATTAAACACGAATAAACAATATTTAGATCATCTCCATCATGAATTCACACTAAAATATCCAGAGATGCAAGCATCACGACAGAGACTGGGTGATCAATGTAGAGCAATAGTTAGGAACAGGCTATTACCACAAAACGTATTAGACGACATTAAGAATGATGTCGCAGTACTGTTACAATGCTCACAAACAGAATCAATAACCCTGCCCCTTTCACTTATTAGCAGCCAGCAGGGGCAGAGAAGGAAATGGACGACAGAGTTTAACGAGTCCATTATCAGAAACTATATAGGATCACAGAACTAGATAACAGCAGATCAGCGTATCGACGACCTCTTCATCAAGCTGTGATAGCAGAATACCCAGAACTATCTGGCGTAAGCGAGCAGCGAATATCGGATCAGCTTCGAGTTATACTAAACAATAAAATGATAAGCGATCAAAGACTGCAAGAAATACGCGATCTAGTGTCTAATGACCTTAACTTAATTAGCTCAGGAAATGATATACCCACAGAAACGAACTGTACGACACACACACCCCCACGAGATATCGTGGACGTCAATAACTCACATACAGGTACACTAACCTCGGAAGTATGTGCATCAGAGGTGCAAACACTGAACACAGAAACCCACGCAAATTTCAATTATGTAGAGCCTGAAAAAATTAGAGATTATTTTAGTAATACCTTACTTAAGTTTAAAAACTCACACTCAACTTGTAGACCGTATATTCCTAAGCAAAAATCTTCTAGAAAACAGGCTCAAGTTGTGCAATATATTAATACCGAAATATTGCCACAATACATAACGACAGATTTAGATTTTAATTCTACGCACACCCTCATTTATTGTGCGGCATACACAGCAGCCATCTTCAATGGTTCCAAAATCAGCGAAAATGGTATATCACAGAATAACCAAAATAGATCGCGCGTACCTTCTTGGCAAAGAAGATACTAGGTTTCCGGAAAGATATAGCAAGAATGACTCAGTATATTAGGGGCAATAGAACTAATAGAATAATAGCTTTAGTTACAGAAATAAAAAATAAGTACCGAATTCACTCGCAGCACGAAGAACCCAATTCACATGATGAACAATTTTTCGACACACTGAAACAGAAACTTAATGCGGCTTCCAGCAGATTAAAAAGATATTTAAATTGTACACTACGCAAAACACAAAACGCACAATTTCGTAGTAATGAAAAACAATTCTATCGAAGCCTTTTATCAGATGCCCAACGCAGTAGAGGCACAGAAAATACGACACCAAACACATCTCTAGCAGATAATTTGTATAGTTTCTGGTCCAATATTTGGTCTGTTCCAGTTGATCATAACCCTGATGCTGAACGGCTACAGGCTGATAGTAGTTTGGTAGACTCCATCAGTCCAATGGTTTTCGAACAGATTCCGCTTATAAAACCCACAACTGGAAGGCACCTGGAAGCGACCATATACACAACTTTTGGTATAAAAAATTCTCAACCATTCATCCATTACTTTTCACCCACATTAACAATTTTATACAGACACCTGCGGTGATACCAACATTCATTACACAAAGGCTCACTTACATGATACCCAAAGACACAGATCAAAATAACCCAGCTAAATATCGGCCTATTACGTGCCTACAGACAATTTACAAATTATTGACAGGGTGTGTAGCAGAGCTCATACATGAACACACTTCTGAAAATAAAATTGTTTCGGAGGAACAAAAAGGCTGTCGCAAAAGTAGCCAGGGTTGCAAGGAGCAACTAATTATTGATTCAGTTACCATGAAACACGCTATTGCGATGAAGGCGGATATAAATACCATGTACATCGATTACCGCAAAGCGTTTGATTCTGTACCTCATAGTTGGTTAATCTTTATTTTAAAGCACTACAAAATACACCCCCTAATTATCAATTTCCTTAAAACATCCATGCAGTATTGGACTACTAGACTTAAAACAGTAGGGAAGACGTGCTTGGAAACCAGTCACATCCCGATACGCCGAGGTATTTTCCAAGGCGATGCACTTAGTTCTTTGTGGTTCTGCCTTGCACTCAACCCGCTGTCACATATGCTCAATAGTTTTACGTCTGGCTACCATATTGTAACACCAAATAAACATACAAGTCTTAGTCACCTAATGTATATGGATGATATTAAGTTATTTAGCAACACTCCACAAACATTACATCAGCTAGCAGATATAACTCAGACATTCTCAAACCACATTCATATGGAGTTCGGTATCGATAAATGTGAGACATTTTCTGTCCAGCAAGGTACAATAACACAAAATAGGTACACTCTAGAATCCGGTGTTAATATTGAGGCCCTAGAGCCAAACAATTTTTATAAATATTTAGGTTTTCTTCAAGCTAGACAAATCATCCAGAAAGATACTAAAGAAGATCTCAAAAAGAAATTTAAGCTTCGTCTAAATGCAATACTTCGTTCACAACTTAACTCGCGCAATCTTTGCAAAGCAATAAATAGCTACGCTATCCCCACACTAACATATTCTTTTGGCATAATAAACTGGACCCAGAACGATCTTCAAAATCTACAGCGCTCTATAAATACCTCTTTAACTTCTCACCGAAAGCACCACCCCAGATCTTGTGTGCAAAGGATGACTCTCCCAATAGATGAAGGTGGCCGAACGATCATTGACATAAATAATTTACATAATAAGCAAATTACCTCTCTGAGACAGTACTTTTACGATACCGCTAAACATTCTATAATTCATGAAATAGTTACACTTGCAGATAAACACTACACCCCACTAAACCTCAAAGACAGTAGCAGTCAGCGCAATGAACGGATCATTGACAAAAAAGAAAAAATTACATCATGGCAGCAGAAGTCTCTTCACGGGAGACATCGCCACGACCTGCAGCAGCCTTTTGTCGATAAGGCTATGTCGAACGCATGGCTGACGCGTGGTGAACTCTTTCCAGAGACGGAAGCTTTTATGATGGCGATCCAGGACCAAGTTATTGATACGCGAAACTACCAAAAGTACATAATACGTAATCCGAACCTCCCTACAGATGTATGCAGACATTGTCATGTATGCTCTGAGACCATACAACATGTTACTTCCGCTTGTAGATCACTAGCCCAAAACGATTATAAACACCGCCATGACCAAGTAGCTGCCATAATTCATCAACATTTAGCACATAAACACAATTTTATCAAGAAAAAGACTGCTTACTATGAATATAAACCAGAAACAGTTTTAGAAAATCAGTTGTGCAAGATATATTGGGACAGAACTATTATCACAGATAAAACCATACACTACAATAGACCTGATATTACACTACACAACAAGATTAATAAAACGATCTACCTAATTGATATAGCTGTTCCTAATACCCACAACACGTCTACGATTTCCAAAAAAATAACAAAATACCAAGATTTAGCCATAGAACTGAAGCGCCAGTGGCGAGCGGAAACCATACATGTAGTCCCCATTGTTATTTCGGCCACAGGTATCATACCTAGAACTTTACAGCGCTGTTTAGATATGTTAGATATCCCGAAGCACACTTTTAGCACCTTGCAGAAAGCTGTCATATTAAATACCTGCCGGATTACTCGTAAATTTTTCACCACATCTTCCATCTCTGCAGATTTTTCTACACTACTCGCATAAACTCCTTTCACACTTGACTAAGGTCCGTGTGATTGGATGTAGACCCCTTTAGAAAGGAGGACAGAAGTCTTAACAACGTCATAATAATAATAATAATAATAACCCCCCCGGGGGGATCACCTTGACGTGGTGGGGGGGCTTCCGGATATAAGGTACTGGTCACATGGTCTGAACAACTTACCATAAAATATAACCTATACATGGTACTGGTAGCATGGTTGAAGAACTTACCAAAAAAATATCACCTATCCTAACCAACGATCCCCACAACCCTTTCATCGAATGGAGGAAAATATGAATAGTCAGAATAAGAGATATAGTTTGCGGCCGCTGCCCGGGGGTTGCCGGGGCGCATCTGGAGCCGACGCTGGATGCCACAGCATGCGAACCGTAGGCGACGGGGGACTGAACAGGCGGGTTCCCCTCGAACAAAATGCTACAGCCGACCGATCATCATCACCCTCATCCTCCGAACATTCATTATTTTCTAACATCCCATCGCCTTCATCGACACATACCTTATTTAGATCACCAATTTCATCTCCATCATCTATATACTCATCTCGTTCAACAAGGTCAACAGCTGTTGTGCAGGAGGCAATGGCCAACTGTCCTGCACCCACTGTTGGCCCATCTCGTGCGCGCAAAAAGTGGACAGAAAGTATGAACAGATTCATTTGGCGCACATACTTACAAATTACAAAATGTGAGACAACACAAATAAACAATTATCTAGAACCATTACACCAAGCATTTAATGAAATTTATCCCGAAATGCAAGCCTCTCGGCAGCGTCTAGGAGACCAAAAGAGGGCTATATTAAGAAGAAAATTGTTGCCACAGCATGTATCAGATGAAATAGTTTCAGAAATTCAGGACCACATACAAACTAATGACTCTCATCATCTTGCCATTCATAACCATAGTCAAATAGAATATAGCACACAAACAAATTTCAATAACAAAACCAGGTTAAAGTGGTCCGAGGAGGTTAATGAAGACATAATTAGGTGTTATTTTGAAGTGACCGAATTAGAGATAAATAAGACTGCATACCGAAAAAAGCTGTTCGAATTATTCAAAGAAAGACACCCCCACCTGTCTCATGTAACAGAACAGCGGATTGCAGATCAGAGAAGGTTAGTATTCAATAATAAGTCGTATGAAAACAAAATTTTAGAAATAAAAAGAGAAGTAGAAATTAAATTAACAGCAGAGAATCATCAAGCAAGTATAGAACAAAATCTTAATTTAGAACACATGCAACTCATTCAAGATTGCTTGCTAGACAATACACCTGTAATTCCAGAAGATCCTACATCAGTTAGTGTTATCAGTATTAATGATAACAATTTAGCTTACAATAACATAGAGGAATAGAAACAGAATTTGATAGGGCCGTTTTACTGTTCAATGATACACACCCTGAGTCTAGACCATTCATTCCGAAACAAAAAACCTCACGAAAATTTGCTCTGATTGTAAATTACTTAAATAATATGATTCTACCTAAGTACTTGAGTCACGACCTAGATTTTAATTCCCTACACACATACATTTACTCAGCAGCCTATGCAGCTGCAACTTGTAATGGAACTAGATTTAAAACACAAGAAAATACAAACAGAAGTAGTGACAGCCGAAAGCCTACCTGGCAAAGAAGGATCGAAAGCAGAATCAAAAAGTATAGACTAGAATTAGGAAGACTCACACAGTATACAGCAGGAAGAAGAAATAGAAAAATCGTAAAAACAGTAGAAGAGATAATGATAAAATATAATACTCACTCAAAACACGAGGAACCGAATACAGAACCACAACATTTCCTTGACACCATTAAACAAAAATTAAATGCAATTTCAAGTAGACTCAGACGATATTTAGCTTGTACTCAACGGAAAAAACAAAATGCAACGTTTGTTAATAATGAAAAACAATTTTATAGAACATTAGGTAACTCTTCGCAAATCAACCCTGAGGTAGCCTCTGAAACACCATCCCCACAACTTCTACAACAGTTTTGGTCTAGGATCTGGGAAAATCCAGTACAACATAATGCTGATGCCGATTGGCTGCACAAAACAGCAAAACACGTGCTAATTAATGAAATGGAGTTCGAAAACATCCCAATCGACACATTTGCACGAGTCATTAACAGCACTCATAATTGGAAAGCCCCTGGTACAGACCACATTCATAATTATTGGTACAAAAAATTTACTTGCACACACCCATTCATTCATAAACACATATGCCATTTCATACAGTCACCGGACATCATGCCTTCATTCATTACACGCGGAATTACGTACATGCTACCAAAAAACTCAGATCCAACAGACCCTGCAAATTACAGACCGATCACTTGCTTACAGACTATATACAAAAATATTACTGGATGTATTAGTCAGCTCATTTACAAACACCTTGAGAGCCACAATATCCTTGCAAAACAGCAGAAAGGATGCAAGCAAAATAGTCAAGGCTGCAAAGAACAACTAACAATAGACGCAATAGTTATGAAACAGGCCCAAACTAAGAATAGAAATATTCACACAATGTCCATCGATTATAAAAAAGCCTTCGATTCTGTCCCACATAGCTGGTTAATATATATACTTAAACATTATAAAATTCATCCTAATATCATTTTATTTTTAAATACGAGCATGCTTCAGTGGGAAACTAAACTTAAATTAATAAAGAATAATCCTGTTACCACTGGGCCCATAAAAATACAGAGAGGCATATTTCAGGGTGATGCCTTGAGTCCCTTGTGGTTTTGCATGGCGTTGAATCCATTGTCGGAGCTACTTAACAGTTCTAATATTGGTTTTAAATTAAAGTATAATAATTCTGTACATAGTATTTCTCATCTTCTTTACATGGATGATATTAAATTATTTGCAGCCAGTCATACAGACCTTACAAAACTAGCCGACATAACGCAATTGTTCTCTACAGACATAAAAATGGAATTTGGGGTGGATAAATGTAAAATATTTTCAGTTAATCGGGGTAAGATACAAGCTAATTCATACATATTAGATTCAGGGGAACAAGTAGAGCCAATAGATGAAAACAGTACATATAAATATCTAGGATTTCATCAATCCAAACAAATTCACCAAAAAAATGCAAAGTTAGAATTAACAAATAAATTCAAAAGTAGATTAAATCAAATTTTAAAAACTCACTTAAATTCAAGAAATCTCACTAAAGCCATAAACACCTTTGCAATACCGGTCCTTACATATTCTTTTGGAATAATAAAGTGGTCGCAAAGTGATTTAATTAAACTACAACGTATCGTCAATACTCGTATGACTTCCAATAGAAAACACCACCCCAGATCGTGTATTCAACGACTTACATTACCCCGCCAAGATGGCGGCAGGGGACTTATAGATATACACAATCTACACAATAACATAATTGAAAAGCTACGTAAATATTTCTACTCTAAGGCCGAAGAGTCACAGCTCCATACACATATAGCGGGAATAGATAAAAAACTAACTCCATTAAACCTATCTACCTATATTAAAACTATGCAACTCTACTTGGCAAATAAAATTGGTAAGTAAAGAACAGAAAATGAATATGTGGTCACAAAAGTCTTTGCACGGGAGGCACTTTGCTGATCTAAGCCAAGAACACGTCGACAAGAATGCGTCGAACGAGTGGCTGCGGCGAGGTGAACTTTTCCCAGAAACAGAGGCTTTTGTGATCGCTATTCAAGATCAGGTAATTGACACTCGCAACTATCAAAAATTCATCACCCGTATCCCAAACTTACCCACAGATCTATGTAGACGATGCCACAGTAGTTCAGAAACAATTCAACACATCACTGGTGCTTGTAAATCAATAGTTCAGACCGATTACAAGCACAGACACGATCAAGTGGCATCTATAATTCACCAGAACTTAGCCCACAAACACTCTTTTATTCCACAAAAAATTGCATATTATAAATATAAACCCAGCACAGTTCTAGAAAATAATAGATTTAAAATTTATTGGGATCGGACAATAATAACAGACAAAACCGTACATTTTAACAGGCCAGATATCACAGTTTTAGACAAAGTTGAGAAGACTGTATTCCTAATAGATGTAGCAGTGTGCAATACACATAACCTTCTCACTACTTATACTGAAAAAATGTCCAAATATATAGACCTTGCGACTGAAATAAAGCGGCAGTGGCAAGTAGAGACTGTTAAAATAATACCTATTATAATATCGACGACTGGTGTCGTCCCGAAAAGCCTTCAGCCCAACTTAAACCTACTCGATATGCCCAAATCCACACTAACACTACTACAGAAAGCTACGTTAGTAGTATATTATTGGGCATTCTGTCCCACTCCTTCGCTCATGCATGCGCATTCGCGTCGTGGGACAGAATGCCCAATAGGTTATGAGCGACACATATCATGGAATAGAACGCCCAATGGGTTTTGAGCAATTCACTTGATTCTCAAATTTTGAAAAATTGTGTGAATTAAAAGAAACAAAGAATGAATTGCGTTAAAATGATATTAAACCATTAAAACGACTTGTTGTATAGCGTTCCAACGTGATCGAAACGACTTGATTCATTGAATTGCGTTAAAATGATATTAAACCATTAAAACGACTTGTTGTATAGCGTTCCAACGTGATCGAAAACGACTTGATTCATTGAATTGCGTTAAAATGATATTAAAACCATTAAAACGACTTGTTGTATAGCGTTCCAACTTGATCGAAACGACTTGATTCATTGAATTGCGTTAAAATGATATTAAACCATTAAAACGACTTGTTGTATTGCGTTCCAACGGTGATACACCATCGAAACGACTTGATTGTAATGTTTTCGTTTTTGCGCGCTCACAACTGGATCTATCGTCTGGTCCAGACTCAAACGCAGTATGCTTTTTCATCGCAATAACGATAGGAACCAACAGGCAATGTTTGTAATGTTTTCGTTTTTGCGCGCTCACAACTGGTTCTGTTCGTCTGATCCAGACTCAAACGCAGTATGCTTTTTCATCGCAATAACGATAGGAACCAACAGGCAATGTTTGTAATGTTTTCGTTTTTGCGCGCTCACAACTGGTTCTGTCGTCTGGTCCAGACTCAAACGCAGTATGCTTTTTCATCGCAATAACGATAGGAACCAACAGGCAATGTTTGTAATGTTTTCGTTTTTGCGCGCTCACAACTGGTTCTGTCGTCTGGTCCAGACTCAAACGCAGTATGCTTTTTCATCGCAATAACGATAGGAACCAACAGGCAATGTTTGTAATGTTTTCGTTTTTGCGCGCTCACAACTGGTTCTGTCGTCTGGTCCAGACTCAAACGCAGTATGCTTTTTCATCGCAATAACGATAGGAACCAACAGGCAATGTTTGTAATGTTTTCGTTTTTGCGCGCTCACAACTGGTTCTGTCGTCTGGTCCAGACTCAAACGCAGTATGCTTTTTCATCGCAATAACGATAGGAACCAACAGGCAATGTTTGTAATGTTTTCGTTTTGCGCGCTCACAACTGGTTCTGTCGTCTGGTCCAGACTCAAACGCAGTATGCTTTTTCATCGCAATAACGATAGGAACCAACAGGCAATGTTTGTATTTTAAATATGCTATTGCGCGCTCACAACTGGTACAATCGTCTGTAACACAGACTGGTACGCAGTATGCTTTTTCATCGCAAGGCACATAATAAAAAACAAACTAAAAGTGTAATAATATATTGATTAAATTGTATTTAAAATATGACACAAGTAATTGATCTTATGCATTAGACGAAAAAAACGTTGGCGGCTTCATAAACAGCTCATCTGCAGACTGCACGAACGCTTGGAGTTTCCGCCACTGGATGGTGTCACCGTCAGTCTGGAGTTTTAATCGAAGTAGCGCTTTCCTCCATAGTTCTTGAGAG
>NW_020800191.1:0-29357 GCF_003590095.1 Trichoplusia ni
TAACCTAAACCTAAACCTATACCTTTTTTTTTTTTTTTTTTTTTTAGGCGGGGGAATCCTCATGGACACCCGCCCTCCCGGGGGGGAGGACGGGTAGTGTCAGACTCTTACTGACTAAACCTAACCGCCGGGTGACGTCAGCCGCGTTTATGCCGGCACGTGGAGTTACATAGATATCACTACACTGTGCCGGCCGCGGGGATCCGCCGGCCGTTGAGTAGGGCCGGCGGCTCGCTTTCGCGTTGTTTGTGGAGGCCGACGTGTAAAGAGCGTCGGCCTCCTCGCCTCGTAATGGGGTCGCACCCGTCACACCGAAATGCGACCCCCCGTCGCGGGTCTGTTTTGACGGGCGATATGCACCCCCGTGCCTATCGCCCAGACCCTAGCTAGGGCGGCAAGTTGCGCTCGTGCGCAGCACGTCGCCGCCCCATACGACGTCGGCGTATGGCGGGCGCGCTGGGATCTTCCTCCCGAGCGCGCTCCGCCGCCTCCTTCTGGGACATGACCGTCTCGCAGAAGGAGGCAAGTGCGTTCCACGCTGCGCGACTGCTGATGCGACGCAGCCACAACAGCCGGCAGCGCGGAAAGATCTGCCAAATTTAGCGCCGCCAGAAGGTCGGAGCGTTGCTCGGCAAAGGCCGGACATACGGCCAGTGTGTGGAGTGCGGTATCGTCGACATCACCGCACTCATGGCACGCAGTCGACTCCTCCCTCCTGACGACGCGGCACAGGTAATGCCCGAAGGCCCCGTGCCCAGTAAGAACTTGTGTGAGGCGGTAGGTTAACACACCATACCGCCTCTCCGCCCACGGTCGAAGGTGTGGGCGGATCGCCTCGCAGATGGCCCGCCCCGCCGTCGGTCGTGAGAGCCGCAGCTCCCAGTTCCTAAAGGTGACGAGGCGGGCCTGACCTTTCCATACCTCGCGCTGCCTCGGCGAGGGTTCGATGCCCCGGGACCGGAGCTCGGTGATGCGGGTGTAAATGTCCGCAAGCACCTTCGCTTCCAAATCCCAAGGCGGAGTCCCCGCCAAGGCAGTCGCGGCTTCGTGCCCGACAGTGCGGTATGCACGGACGATCCTGTTGGCGACAGCACGCTGCGCGCCAAGCAGGACCGCCCGACTGTCGGGCAACAACTTCTTGGCCCATATGGGTGCGCCGTAGAGGGCCATCGACCTGATGACCCCCCCGTATAAACGGCGACACCCAATGTCGGGGCCCCCGACGTTCGGCAGCAGCCTCCCGAGAGCAGCTGCGGCAGCCCGGAGTCTGGGCGCCAGCCTTCTGAAGTGCTCCCGGAAGTTGAGCCTCCCGTCGAGGACCAGGCCTAAATACTTCATAGTGCCTGACAGTGGGATACGGACACCTTCCACTGTCAGGCACGCGTCATTTCCGGTGTGTGGGCTCCGGGGGCCGTGCAGCAAAAGCGCTTCGGTCTTCCCCAGAGCCACGTCCAATCCAAGCATCCGGATGCGACCCACGACGAGTTGCGTGCCGCAGGTCGCACGCCGGATGCATTCCGCGGGGTCAGAACCCCGCGCCAAGACCAGGGTGTCGTCCGCGTAGCAGACGACCCGCGTGCAGGGCAGGAGAGCGCCCCGAAGGGTCCAGTCGTACCCGATGTTCCACAAGAGGGGCCCCAAACAGACCCCTGTGGAACACCGCGCCCGTCTCCCACCTCTGCGGGCCGCTTGGCCCCGCGAACGACACACTCCTTCCCGAGAGGTAGTCCGCCACGACGTTTTGCAGATAGAGTGGCACCCCGTGGTATCGAAGTGCCGACTCTATACACTGATGCGGCAGCGAATTGAAGGCGTTGGCGATATCTAGCGAGACCGCTACCGCCACGCCCCCTCGTGCCACCGCATCCGTGGCGAACTCCTGGACAACTTTCAAGGCGTCCAACGTGGACCGCCTCGCCCTAAACCCATATTGGCAGTCCGACAGACTCGGACCCGTCCTCTCCAAATGCCGGACGATGCGGGCAGCGATGACACGCTCAAAGAGCTTGCCCGCCTCGTCCAGCAGGACGATCGGCCGATAGCCCGAAGGCGAGTCTGCCGGACGCCCCTCCTTCCTCAGGAGTACTAACCGCCCCGTCTTCCATACTTCCGGGAATCTGCCCTCCTCCAAACAAGAGTTGAGCAGACCCCGGAATCGACTTTCGAGTGGCCCCAGTGCCAGCGCAAGAGCGCGCGCCGGCACTCCATCGGGGCCCGGGGCGGTCTTCTTCGGGCGGAGGCGGTCAATAGACGCCTCTAGTTCCCCCTCCGTGATCCTCTCAAGCGTTTCGGTCGCCTGAGGCGCGACCACCACTGGAGGGAGAACCGTCTGTCCTTCTCGGGAAGAGGGACGAGACTACGGCGTGGAGCAGCTGGGGCTCCATGGTCTCCGTGATCGGGGGCCCGTTGGCGCGGAGCTTGTTCCGCGCCGCAAGGTACGGGCGCCCCCACGGATCCCTGTTGAGCTCCTCCAGCATCTCCTCTCTCCCTGCTGCCTTGGCCTGTATGATGGCCAGGCGGAGATTGCTCCTCGCCGTGCGGTAAGCCTCATACAGCGAGGCCTCCCTCGTCTCGTCCCAACCTGGTCTTCCGGCGTGCCTGGAGCGGTAGCGGGTTAGACTCCGCTTCGCTCCGAAGCACGCCTCCCTGAGAGCTGCGATCTCGGGCGACCACCAGTAAACTGACCGGCGGTTCGGCCGCCGTCGGACGCGAGGCATCGCGGTGTCGCACACTAAAGTTAAAGTGCGACAGAAGCGCTCTGCCTCGTCGTCAATTGAGCGGCCGGCCACCGCCGGCGTGCACCAATCGGCCACAATGGCCGCCTCGATCAGCAGCTCTCTATCCATCTTTTGCAGGGCCCATCGTGGGCTTCCCGGGTCCGGTGTAAAGCGCCGGATCCCGGGTCCCCCAGGAGTGGAAACGCTGAACCGTATATATCGGTGGTCCGATAGCGTCTCCACCTCCTCGACGCGCCAATCACGAACGCGCTCCGCAATAGACGGAGCGCAAAACGACACGTCGACGATGGACCCTCCGTTCTGCCGTACGCAGGTGTGGACCCTACCCCTATTCAGCAGGGCAAGGTCCAATCCCAGGGCCCACTCCTCCAATAATTCCCCGCGCCGGTCGGTTGCCGGTTCCCCCCACGCTGTGCTCTTGGCGTTGAGGTCACCGAGCACGATGACCGGGCGAGGCGAAAGCGTCCGAACAAGGGCCTCGAGCTCGGCCATAAATGACTCGAACTCTGCCAGACCCCTGTTCGGCGAGAAGTAGACCCCTACACTGCGTACGGCCCCCACTGACTGCGACATATCCCGAGCCCCTGCGGATGGTATGCAGGGGCCGGGAGTCCGCGCCCGTAGCGCTGATAACGGCGACGGAGCCGTCCAGTCCCCCGCCCAATTGGGACGAGGGGCGACAAAATATGGCTCCGCCGCCACTCCAATGTCAATGCTCCACTGCGCCAGCGACTGGAGGAACAGATCCTGTGCGCCGGCGCAGTGGTTCAAATTCCCCTGGAGGAGGAAGTGTGGACGGACGTTATCCATTATTCGTCCATCCGTTCCTCCTCACAGGGGCGCGCCTGTGACGTGACCGCATTGGGCACTTTCCCCAATGCGGCCATCTTCTTCCCTTATTAGAGCCGGGGGAGCACATCCCCGGCTGCCCATCTGGTGGGCGGCATTGCGGCCGAGCTCGGCGCATATGGCGCACTTGGCTGGCGCCTTACACTCCGCTGCCTTGTGCCCTGGCATCGCGCAGCGGTAACATAAACCACTGCGGTCCGCGGGGCACATGCACACTGGCCTTGTGTGGCCTAGTGCGAGGCAGCGGAAGCACTTCATGGGTCGTGCTTCAAGCTGCACGACCCGCGCCGAGCTCCATCCCACCAAGAACTTTTGGGTCTTGGTGGTAACTAACTTTGGTGCCGCCTCCAGTGGGCACTTCAGCACCGTGCTGAATTTCCCGTCGTAGCTGGGCCTCAAATCTCCCACCTTGAGCTGGTCGGGAGCGCACTGCGACTGACGCGCGGCAACGTCGAGGATCTCCTGCACGGTGACGGAGTCGTCCAGGTTCGACACCCGGAGCTCCGCGCACCTCACAGGCCTAGTGACTCTGACGTCACCGCCGTACCTGGCACGCAGTTCTTCTGCCATGCCGTCAGCCGCCTCCCGACCAACATTCTGCGGGAGCTCGAGAACCCGAGCCCCGGTCTGCGTCCTGCGTATGCGGATTGGGTCGACCTCCATGTCGACCCCCATCTTTTTGAGGTCGATGGTCTCGCGCGCCTCCCGCAGGACCGTCTCATACGTGAGGGCCTTCTGTGCCCCCTCCTCGCTTATGGTGAGGACGACAGCAGAGGTGCGGGCAAGACGCCTCTGGCGCTGACCCCTTCTCCGCCGCGTCCTCCCCGACTCCTTCTTCGGCCCCTTTGTCGCCGGTTTTCGCCCCTCCTGCTTCTTTGTGGGAGGGGTTCTCTTGGCCGGCTTCGCCGCCGGCTGCTCCGGCGCCTTAGGCTTCGGCCCCTTCTTCTTTTTGTTGGAGACTGTGGTCCACCCTTCCTCCACAGTCTCCGACGTGCTTGGCTCTTGTGCCGCTGTTGCCAGGGCCGGCGCCTCTACTGTCGCCGGTGCTAGAGCCGGTGCAGGTTGCCCCGTCGGTTTCTTGGCCTTCCCCTTGGCCGGTTTTGGGTCCGGCTTGGGGGTCGGCTTCGGCGCCTGTCGTGGCGCCGGCGTCGGCGCAGTCTTCGGCGCTGATGCTTTCCGGGCCGGGGCCGCCTTGAGGACCTGGCTGTAGCCAGGTTTGGGCCCACGGCTTGCAGCCTCCGCCTCCGCGCGTCTTCTGTCCGCCGCCAATGGCGGACGCATTATAGGCTCCGGCGGGAGTCGACTGATGACCCCAGCCAGTCTTGCGTCCATCATCGTCCCGACGGACAGCATGATGCGCTTCATCCTTTCCTCTTCTTCGTCTTGGGCCGCTGGGGCAGTCCGCCTTTCGACGGACTGGACTTTAGCCCGCAGCTCCTCAAGCTCCCGGCTGAGTCTGGCGTTCTCCGCCAACAGACTCTCGGTCCCGGTGGACTTTGTCAGGGCGCGAACGCCGCCCTGAATGTCCTCCACCGCGTCCTTCATCTTCTTTATAAGGCAGCCCTTGATATTCTTGGAGGTACGAGCTACCTCCAGGACTGCCATAAGGCCGCCTTCAATCATTTCTTTGGCAGAAGAAGGGTCGATCGGTTTCAATCCGGAACTCATCATGTCCCGGACCGCCGCCCTGGCATCCCTCTTCTGCCTCTCCTCTTCTTCTTTCTTGGCCTGGTCGGTGTCGGAGGGCTGCGCCGATTCAGCGGCGAGTCTCCGATACTCTTCAACGCTGCCGGTGAAGGCCCACGTAACGTCCGTGGGTGACGCAAGCCCGGGACCGTGATGACGAGGCTAATGAGACCTCGCTCTCACAGTCCGAAGCGGCGTACGCCCCCACAGACTCCCTGTCCTCAGACACATCCCTTCTGGGACGCTTCCGGTCACTTCGACCAGACGAGCTTTCGCGGGAGCGACACGACGTGAATGTCTGCTCCGCTAACTCCATTGCCTCCTCCTGGCGTACCGAGGCGATACGCTCGAGTACCACTCGAGGTGACCTCACCGCCACATCTCCTTCAACTCTGTCGACAGCGACCGAGTCGTCCTCCTCTCTCACTCTTTTCACCTACATCGTCTTTTGGTTTTATTAAATTTCCATAAATTCCCACGAGTATGGGGGAAAGGTGCGTCGTCCCCGGCCAGTGCCCCCTGTAGCCGGGGAAGGTCTAGAATAACCCTCCGAGGTTCGACAGGTTCCTCTTCGGAGGTTAACGCTAGGAACTGGTCACCCACCAGCCATTCATCCCCTCGCCGCGTTATCCAATAGCTTGGGATTGGGGGTTTTTTATAGAGGTTTTCCGTCCTCGCGGTCCAACCGTTAAGGTCAGACCCCCGTTCCTGCGTAAGTCCACCCCTGACCTCGCTGCAGGTTTACGGTCTGGCCGACGGTGGCCTTTACAAGACCGCGTCCGGAGGCAGTGCAAGTGCACACCGGACCCGTCGCCCATCTCCGACTCCCCGCCCGCCGCCGCTACCCGGAATAAGCCCAGGACGCCGACGGGCTGCGACATCCAGCAAGCTGTGAACACTCACTGGACTCGCCCTACACCACGCCCGCTGCCGCTACTCGGAGTACGTCCGAGACGCCAGCGAACGCCCACCACGCGAAGGCCGAGAAAAACAACGACCCCCGCCAGTCTAACCCACAGGCTGTGGGAAGACACCCCCGCCCGCCGCCGCTACCCGGAATGAGTCCAGGACGCCGGCGGGCTGCGACGTCCAGCAAGCAGTTGACACTCACTGGACTCGCCTCTCCTCCCGACCTTCGGCCAACAAACAATGGCCGAAGTCCCCCTTCGCTCGAGCTCCACCGAACCACCCCTCGCTTGAGGAGGGCGGGAGCGAGCGTGTCCGGCCAGCAGTTGACACTGGCCGGACCCCGCGGCAGAAATTCGCCACGCACAACAATTGCCCCAAGTCGCGAGACGATTGTTATGCGTGCCCAGGGTGCACCGGCCCAACGACTGCTCTTCCCCCCGGACGTATCCGTAAGGGACCAGCAGCCGCCAGGCACACGAGGAGGTTTTCTGCCCTGCACCCCAACCTAACCTAACCTTTTTTTTTTTTTTTTTTTTTTTTTTTTTTAGGCGGGGGAATCCTCATGGACACCCGCCCTCCCGGGGGGGAGGACGGGTAGTGTCAGACTCTTACTGACTAAACCTAACCGCCGGGTGACGTCAGCCGCGTTTGATGCCGGCACGTGGTGTTACATAATATCACAACACTGTGCCGGCCGCGGGGATCCGCCGGCCGTTGAGTAGGGCCGGCGGCTCGCTTTCGCGTTTGTTTGTGGAGGCCGACGTGTAAAGAGCGTCGGCCTCCTCGCCTCGTAATGGGGTCGCACCCGTCACACCGAAATGCGACCCCCCGTCGCGGGTCTGTTTTGACGGGCGATATGCACCCCCGTGCCTATCGCCCAGACCCTAGCTAGGGCGGCAAGTTGCGCTCGTGCGCAGCACGTCGCCGCCCCATACGACGTCGGCGTATGGCGGGCGCGCTGGGATCTTCCTCCCGAGCGCGCTCCGCCGCCTCCTTCTGGGACATGACCGTCTCGCAGAAGGAGGCCAATGCGTTCCACGCTGCGCGACTGCTGAGAGATGCAGAAACAACAGCCGGCAGCGCGGACAAATCAACATTTCCAAAAGTCGTCAGGAGTTCGGAGCGTGCTCGGCAAAAGCCGGACATACGGCCAGAGTGTGCAATGCGGTGTCGTCATCGTCACCGCACTCATGGCACGCAGTCGACTCCTCCCTCCTGACGACGCGACACAAGAATGGCCAAACGACCCGTGGCCAGTGAGAATCTGCGTGAGGCGGTAGGTTAAGACACCGTACCGCCTCTCCGCCCACGGTTGTAGTTGTGGGCGGATCGCTTCACAAATAGCCCGCCCCGCCGTCGGTCTTGAGAGCGGAACTCCCAATTCCTAAAGGTGACGAGGCGGGCTTGACTTTCCAGTTTCCTTGCCTCGGCGAGGGTTCGATGCCCCGGGACCGGAGCTCGGTGATGCGGGTGTAAATGTCCGCAAGCACCTTCGCTTCCAAATCCCAAGGCGGAGTCCCCGCCAAGGCAGTCGCGGCTTCGTGCCCGACAGTGCGGTATGCACGGACGATCCTGTTGGCGACAGCACGCTGCGCGCCAAGCAGGACCGCCCGACTGTCGGGCAACAACGATTTGGCCCATATGGGCGCGCCGTAGAGGGCCATCGACCTGATGACCCCCCCGTATAAACGGCGACACCCAATGTCGGGGCCCCCGACGTTCGGCAGCAGCCTCCCGAGAGCAGCTGCGGCAGCCCGGAGTCTGGGCGCCAGCCTTCGGAAGTGCTCCCGGAAGTTGAGCCTCCCGTCGAGGACCAGCCTAATACTTCATGGTGCCTGACAGTGGGATACGGACACCTTCCACTGTCAGGCACGCGTCATTTCCGGTGTGTGGGCTCCGGGGGCCGTGCAGCAAAAGCGCTTCGGTCTTCCCCAGAGCCACGTCCAATCCAAGCATCCGGATGCGACCCACGACGAGTTGCGTGCCGCAGGTCGCACGCCGGATGCATTCCGCGGGGTCAGAACCCCGCGCCAAACCAGGGTGTCGTCCGCGTAGCAGACGACCCGCGTGCAGGGCAGGAGAGCGCCCCGAAGGGTCCAATCATACCCGATGTTCCACAAGAGGGGCCCCAACACAGACCCCTGTGGAACACCGCGTCCCGTCTCCCACCTCTGCGGGCCGCTTGGCCCCGCGAACGACACACTCTCCCGATAGGTAGTCCGCCACGACGTGTTGCAGATAGAGCGGCACCCCGTGGTATCGGAGCGCCGACTCTATACACTGATGCGGCAGCGAATTGAAGGCGTTGGCGATGTCTAATGAGACGCCACCGCCACGCCCCCTCGTGCTACCGCATCCGCGGCGAACTCCTGGACAACTTTCAAGGCGTCCAACGTGGACCGCCTCGCCCTAAACCCATATTGGCAGTCCGACAGACTCGGACCCGTCCTCTCCAAATGCCGGACGATGCGGGCAGCGATGACACGCTCAAAGAGCTTGCCCGCCTCGTCCAGCAGGACGATCGGCCGATAGCCCGAAGGCGAGTCTGCCGGACGCCCCTCCTTACGTAGGAGTACTAACCGCCCCGTCTTCCATACTTCCGGGAATCTGCCCTCCTCCAAACAAGAGTTGAGCAGATCCCGGAATCGACTTTCTAACGGCCCCAGTGCCAGCGCAAGTGCGCGCGCCGGCACTCCGTCGGGGCCTGGGGCGGTCTTCTTCGGGCGAAGGCGGTCAATAGACGCCTCTAGTTCCCCCTCCGTGATCCTCCAGCGTTTCGGTCGCCTGAGGCGCGACCACCACTGGAGGGAGAACGTCTGTCCTTCTCGGGAAGAGGGACGAGACTACGGCGTGGAGCAGCTGGGGCTCCATGGTCTCCGTGATCGGGGGCCCGTTGGCGCGGAGCTTGTTCCGCGCCGCAAGGTACGGGCGCCCCCACGGATCCCTGTTGAGCTCCTCCAGCATCTCCTCTCTCCCTGTTGCCTTGGCCTGTATTATGGCCAGGCGGAGATTGCTCCTCGCCGTGCGGTAAGCCTCATACAGCGAGGCCTCCCTCGTCTCGTCCCAACCTGGTCTTCCGGCGTGCCTGGAGCGGTAGCGGGTTAGACTCCGCTTTGCCCCGAAGCACGCCTCCCTGAGAGCTGCGATCTCGGGCGACCACCAGTAAACTGACCGGCGGTTCGGCCGCCTTCGGACGCGAGGCATCGCGGTGTCGCACACTAAAGTTAAAGTGCGACAAAAGCGCTCTGCCTCGTCGTCAATTGAGCGGCCGGCCACTGCCGGCGCGCACCAATCGGCCACAATGGCCGCCTCGATCAGCAGCTCTCTATCCATCTTTTGTAGGGCCCATCGCGGGCTTCCCGGGTCCGGTGTAAAGCGCCGGATCCCGGGTCCCCCAGGAGTGGAAACGCTGAACCGTATATATCGGTGGTCCGATAGCGTCTCCACCTCCTCGACGCGCCAATCACGAACGCGCTCCGCAATAGACGGAGCGCAAAACGACACGTCGACGATGGACCCTCCGTTCTGCCGTACGCAGGTGTGGACCCTACCCCTATTCAGCAGGGCAAGGTCCAATCCCAGGGCCCACTCCTCCAATAATTCCCCGCGCCGGTCGGTTGCCGGTTCCCCCCACGCTGTGCTCTTGGCGTTGAGGTCACCGAGCACGATGACCGGGCGGGATGAAAGCGTCCGAACAAGGGCCTCGAGCTCGGCCATAAATGACTCGAACTCAGCTAGACCCCTGTTCGGCGAGAAGTAGACCCCTACTACTGCGTACGGCCCCCACTTGACTGCGACATTACCGCGAACGCGGGGTGGACTGGAACCGATTCAGGAACGTATTGCATCAAAGGATGGGAAAACTGAGGACTTGGAAGCCTGCATCAGTCATCTGTAACGAGTACACGAATATTCTCACTCGCACTGCGGAGGATTGTTTGGGCGAACGCTGTCAGAGAGACGCCGGTGGATATGAGTGGTGGTCACCAGATTTAGAAGCGCTACGTCGTGCCGTTTACAACGCTCGTCGTGCCTGGCAACAGTCAAGGAGACTGGGTGGAGACGTCGAGGAGGAACGCCGCAACTTACTGCGCTCAGCGCGATCGAAGTATAAGTCGGCCATGAAAGAAACCGAACTCGCCCACTATCGGAAGATCGCAGAGTCAGGTAACGACGACCCATGGGGGCTGGCGTATAGAGCCGCATCAGGAAGAATACGCCCCCCTCGCAACGTAATGCACGGCATGAAGCTCATGGAAGGATTCACCAGCACCGGAGAGGAGACCAGGATTGGACTCCTCAGGACTCTGTGCCCGACGATGACCCCACCAAGGATTCAGCATACCACCGGCAGGTCAGAATAGCAGCGGCGCTCGCCCCTACAGGCAGGGACTCGGAGGCACCCAGTCGCGAGGCGCTGGAGCGGATAATCAGGACACTGCCGAACACTGCACCGGGACTGGATGGACTCACTGCCCGAATCATCAAACATGCGTGGAAGGTCAGCGGAAGGGAGATGCTGTTTATGTACAGCGCGTGTTTGAGCGAGGGCGTGTTTCCGGACATTTGGAAGATAGGGAGGCTAGTAGTACTGCCAAAGGGCAACGACAGACCGCTCTCGGACCCCAAGGCGTATAGACCGGTTACGCTACTCCCAATTTTGGGGAAGATTCTGGAACGCATAATTATATCGTGCGCTCCTTGCTTGTATAGGAACATCTCAGCAGCACAGCATGGTTTTTCGCGTGGGAAATCTACAGTCACGGCGCTTAACGCGATACTGGAACGAGTTACGAGCACCGCGGAGAATTATGTTCAGTTAGTATTGTTAGACATCTCGGGGGCCTTCGACAACGCGTGGTGGCCCATGATTCTGGTCAAGGCTAAGCAAGGCGGATGCCCGCCAAACATTTACAAAATTCTGGTAAGTTACTTTACCAACAGACGCACTGGAATGTTCATGGGCGGCCAGGCGGTGTGGAAGATTTCCACTATGGGATGCCCCCAGGGATCCGTACTTGGCCCGACGCTCTGGAACCTCCTGCTGGATGACATCCTCAAACTACCGATGCCACTAGGCGTCAGTATGGTAGCATACGCTGACGACATTACGATCGTTATTGAAGCCCCATCACGGGCAGCGATTGAGAGAAATTCTCAGTCGGCCCTGGACGCGGTTTCCGCTTGGGGAAGGCGGAACCGCCTTAGCTTTTCACCAGCTAAGTCTCAGACCCTTACCATGAAGGGTAAGTTCAAACGTCCCCCGACAGTACGCATGGAGGGTGCTTCGATCGCGCATGTCACGCACACCAGACTGTTAGGGGTTATTATTGACGATGCTAGCTCCTACGTGCAGCATGCTAATTTTACCGGCCAAAAAGCCGCGAACTGCTTTGGGAAGGTGTCGAGAGTATCGGCATCGACCTGGGGCATCAGATACCGCGCCCTACGAGTCCTGTTTTCAGGGACTTATGTGGCGACGCTCACTTATGCTGCTGCCGTATGGTGGCGACGCTCGTCCCATTATGCTGTACGTAGCGCATTATTGCGCACGCAGCGCCCGGCACTGGTGTTGCTCACGAAGGCCTATAGGTCGGTTAGCACGGCGGCATTACCCGTCCTTGCGGGGGTGCTTCCAGCTGACCTAGAGGTAACGCGTGCAGGACGAATCGAGCAGGAGGGTTTCCGGTTGGGAAGGAAGGAGCGCAACGAGCTGAAACGCAGGGTGAGATCGGAGGTCGTTTCCCAATATCCCGAGCCCCTGCGGATGGTATGCAGGGGCCGGGAGTCCGTGCCCGTAGCGCTGATAACGGCGACGGAGCCGTCGAGGTCCCCCGCCCAATTGGGACGAGGGGCGACAAAATATGGCTCCGCCGCCACTCCAATGTCGATGCTCCACTGCGCCAGCGACTGTAAGAACAGATCCTGTGCGCCGGCGCAGTGGTTCAAATTCCCCTGGAGGAGGAAGTGTGGACGGACGTTATCCATTATTCGTCCATCCGTTCCTCCTCACAGGGGCGAGCCTGTGACGTGACCGCATTGGGCACTTTCCCCAATGCGGCCATCTTCTTCCTTATTAGAGCCGGGGGAGCACATCCCCGGCTTCCCATCTGATGAGCAGTGTTGCGCCCGAGCTCGGCGCATATAGCACATTTAGCTGGTGCCGTGCATACCACTGCCTTGTGCCCCGGCATCGCACAGCGGTAACATAAACCACTGCGGTCTGCGGGGCACATGCACACTGGTCTGGTGTGACCTAGTGCCAGGCAGCGGTAGCACTTCATTGGTCGTGCCTCCAGCTGCACGACCCGCGCCGAGCTCCATCCCACCAAGAACTTTTGCGTCTTGGTGGTAACTAATTTTGATGTCGCCTCCAGTGGGCACTTCAGCACCGTTGAGAATTTCCACCGTAGCTGGGCCTCAAGTCTCCCACCTTGAGCTGGTCGGGAGCGCACTGCGACTGACGTGCGGCGACGTCGAGGATCTCCTGCACGGTGACGGAGTCGTCCAGGTTCGACACCCGGAGCTCCGCGCACCTCACAGGCCTAGTGACTCTGACGTCACCGCCGTACCTGGCACGCAGTTCTTCTGCCATGCCGTCAGCCGCCTCCCGACCAACATTCTGCGGGAGCTCGAGAACCCGAGCCCCGGTCTGCGTCCTGCGTATGCGGATTGGGTCGACCTCCATGTCGACCCCCATCTTTTTGAGGTCGATGGTTTCGCGCGCCTCCCGCAGGACCGTCTCATACGTGAGGGCCTTCTGTGCCCCCTCCTCGCTTATGGTGAGGACGACAGCAGAGGTGCGGGCAAGACGCCTCTGGCGCTGACCCCTTCTCCGCCGCGTCCTCCCCGACTCCTTCTTCGGCCCCTTTGTCGCCGGTTTTCGCCCCTCCTGCTTCTTTGTGGGAGGGGTTCTCTTGGCCGGCTTCGCCGCCGGCTGCTCCGGCGCCTTAGGCTTCGGCCCCTTCTTCTTTTTGTTGGAGACTGTGGTCCACCCTTCCTCCACAGTCTCCGACGTGCTAGCTACCGGCTCTTGTGGCGCTGGTGCCAGGGCCGGCGCCTCTTCTGTCGCCGGTGTAAGAGCCGGTGCAGGTTGCTCCGTCGATTTCTTGGGCCTTCCCCTTGGCCGGTTTTGGGTCCGGCTTCGGGGTCGGCTTCGGTGCCTGTCGTGGCGCCGGTTTCGGCGCCTGCTTCGGAGCCGGGGCCGCCTTGAGGACCTGGTTGTAGCCAGGCTTGGGCCCACGGCTTGCAGCCTCCGCCTCCGCGCGTCTTCTGTCCGCCGCCAATGGCGGACGCATTATAGGTTCTGGCGGGAGTCGGCTAATGACCCCAGCCAGTCTTGCGTCCATCATGGTCCCGACGGACAGCATGATGCGCTTCATACGTTCGTCTTCTTCGTCTTGAGCCGCTGGGGCAGTCCGCCTTTCGACGGACTGGACTTTAGCCCGCAGCTCCTCAAGCTCTCGGCTGAGCCTGGCGTTCTCCGCCAGCAGACTCTCGGTCCCGGCGGACTTTGTCAGGGCGCGAACGCCGCCCTGAATATCTTCCACCGCGTCCTTCATTTTCTTTATCAGGCAGCCCTTGATATTCTTGGAGGTACGAGCTACCTCCAAGACCGCCATCAGGCCGCCTTCGATCATTTCTTTGGCAGAAGAAGGATCGATCGGTTTCAATCCGGAACTCAACATGTCCCGGACCGCCGCCCTGGCATCCCTCTTCTGCCTCTCTTCTTCTTCCTTCTTGGCCTGGTCGATGTCGGAGGGCTGCGCCGACTCGGCTGCGAGCCTCCGGAACTCCTCCCTTTGCCGATGAAGGCCCACGTAACGTCCGTGGGTGACGCAGCCCCGGGACCGTGTTGACGAGGCAAAAGACACCTCGCTTCCACAGTCCGAAGCGGCACCCACGGACAACCTATCATCCGAAACGTCCCGCCTGGGACGCTTTCGGTACGATCTACCTGCGGAGCTATCGCGCGAGCGACAAGACACGTAAGTCTGCTCCGCGACCTCCATATCCTCCTGCTGCTGGGGCGAGGCGATGCGCTCAAGCACCACCCGAGGCGACCTCGCCACCAAATCCTGCTCCACACTCTGTCTTATTGCAGACCGAGTCGTCCTCCGTCTTTCGACCTCTTCTTCAACACCCACTTTAACATCGTTTTTCGTATTTAAATTTTCCATGAGATTCCCACGAGTATGGGGGATTGGGTGGTCGTCCCCGGCCAGTGCCCCCTGTAGCCGGGGAAGGTCTAGAATAACCCTCCGAGGTTCGACAGGTTCCTCTTCGGAGGTTAACGCTAGAAACTGGTCACCCACCAGCCATTCATCCCCTCGCCGCGTTATCCAATAGCTTGGGATTGGGGGTTTTTTATAGAGGTTTTCCGTCCTCGCGGTCCAACCGTTGAAGGTCAGACCCCCGTTCCTGCGTAAGTCCACCCCTGACCTCGCTGCAGGTTTACGGTCTGGCCGACGGTGGCCTTTACAAGACCGCGTCCGGAGGCAGTGCAAGTGCACACCGGACCCGTCGCCCATCTCCGACTCCCCGCCCGCCGCCGCTACCCGGAATAAGCCCAGGACGCCGACGGGCTGCGACATCCAGCAAGCTGTGAACACTCACTGGACTCGCCCTACACCACGCCCGCTGCCGCTACTCGGAGTACGTCCGAGACGCCAGCGAACGCCCACCACGCGAAGGCCGAGACAACAACGACCCCCGCCAGTCTAACCCACAGGCTGTGGGAAGACACCCCCGCCCGCCGCCGCTACCCGGAATGAGTCCAGGACGCCGGCGGGCTGCGACGTCCAGCAAGCAGTTGACACTCACTGGACTCGCCTCTCCTCCCGACCTTCGGCCAACAAACAATGGCCGAAGTCCCCCTTCGCTCGAGCTCCACCGAACCACCCCTCGCTTGAGGAGGGCGGGAGCGAGCGTGTCCGGCCAGCAGTTGACACTGGCCGGACCCCGCGGCAGAAATTCGCCACGCACAACAATTGCCCCAAGTCGCGAGACGATTGTTATGCGTGCCCAGGGTGCACCGGCCCAACGACTGCTCTTCCCCCCGGACGTATCCGTAAGGGACCAGCAGCCGCCAGGCACACGAGGAGGTTTTCTGCCCTGCACCCCACCTAACCTAACCTTTTTTTTTTTTTTTTTTTTTTTTTTTTTTTTTAGGCGGGGGAATCCTCATGGACACCCGCCCTCCCGGGGGGGAGGACGGGTAGTGTCAGACTCTTACTGACTAAACCTAACCGCCGGGTGACGTCAGCCGCGTTTTATGCCGGCACGTGGAGCTGCGTTGCATTACTACACAGTGCCGGCCGCGGGGATCCGCCGGCCGTTGAGTAGGGCCGGCGGCTCGCTTTCGCGTTTGTTTGTGGAGACCGACGTGTAAAGAGCGTCGGCCTCCTCGCCTCATACTGGGGTCGCACCCGTCACACCGAAATGCGACCCCCCGTCGCGGGTCTGTTTTGACGGGCGATATGCACCCCCGTGCCTATCGCCCAGACCCTAGTTAGGGCGGCAAGTTGCGCTCATGCGCAGCTCGTCGCCGCCCCACACGACGTCGGCGTATGGCGGGCGCGCTGGGATCTTCTTCCCTCGCGCGCTCCGCCGCCTCCTTCGCTGACATAACAGTCTCTGCGAAGGAGGCCAGTGCGTTCCACGCTGCACGACTGCTGATGGCAGATGCGACAACAGCCGGCAGCGCGGAAAGAGAGTCCAGGTTGAGCGCCGTCAGGAGTTCGGAGCGTGCTTCGGCAAAAGCCGGACATACGGCCAGAGTGTGCAATGCGGTGTCATCATCGGCACCGCACTCATGGCACGCAGTCGACTCCTCCCTCCTGACGACGCGGCACAAATAGTGCCCGAAGGCACCGTGCCCTGTGAGCACTTGCGTGAGGCGGTAGGTCAACGCGCCGTACCGCCTCTCCGCCCACGGTTGTAGGTGTGGGCGGATCGCCTCACAGATGGCCCGCCCCGCCGTCGGTCGTGAGAGCCGCAGCTCCCAGTTCCTCAAGGTGACGAGGCGGGCTTGTCTTCTCCAGGTATCGAGCTGCCTCGGCGAGGGGTCGACGCCCCGGGACCGGAGCTCGGTGATGCGGGTGTAAAGGTCCGCAAGCACCTTAGCTTCCAAGTCCCAAGGCGGAGTCCCCGCCAAGGCAGTCGCGGCTTCATGCCCGACAGTGCGGTACGCACGGACGATCCTGATGGCGACAGCACGCTGCGCGCCAAGCAGGACCGCCCGACTGTCGGGCATCAGCGTCTTAGCCCAGATGGGTGCGCCGTACAGGGCCATCGAACGGATGACACCTGCATACAGTCGGCGGCACCCTACGTCGGGGCCCCCGACGTTCGGCAGTAACCTTCCGAGAGCAGTTGCGGCAGCCCGGAGTCTAGGCGCCAGCCTTCGGAAGTGCTCTCGGAAGTTGAGCCGCCCGTCGAGGACCAAACCGAGGTATTTCATTGTGCCTGACAGCGGGATACGAACACCCTCCACTGTCAGGCACGCGTCAAGTCCGGTGGTTGGGCTCCGGGGGCCGTGCAGCAAAAGCGCTTCGGTCTTCCCCAGAGCCACGTCGAGTCCTAGCATCCGGATGCGACCCACGACGAGTTGTACGCCGCAGGTGGCACGCCGGATGCATTCTGCGGGGGTTGAACCCCGCGCCAAAACCAATGTATCGTCCGCGTAGCAAACGACCCGCGTACAGGGCAGGAGAGCGCCCCGAAGGGTCCAGTCGTACCCGATGTTCCACAAGAGGGGCCCCAACACAGACCCCTGTGGAACACCGCGTCCCGTCTCCCACCTCTGCGGGCCGCTTGGCCCCGCGAACGATATTTCCCTCCCGGAGAGGTAGTTCGCCACGACGCGCTGCAAGTAGATCGGCACCCCGTGGAATCGGAGCGCCGACTCTATGCACTGATGCGGCAGCGAATTGAAGGCGTTGGCGATATCTAGCGACACCGCTACCGCCACGCCCCCTCGTGCTACCGCATCCGCGGCGAACTCCTGGACTACTTTTATGGCGTCCACCGTGGACCGCCTCGCCCTAAAGCCATATTGGCAGTCCGACAGACTCGGACCAGTCCTGTCTAGATGCCGGACGATGCGGGCAGCGATGACGCGCTCAAAGAGCTTGCCCGCCTCGTCCAGCAGGACAATCGGCCTGTATCCAGACGCCGAGTCTGCCGGTCGTCCCTCTTTGCGAAGAAGGACGAGCCGCCCAGTCTTCCAAACACCCGGGAATCTGCCCTCCTCCAAACAGGAGTTGAGCAGACCCCGGAATCGACTTTCGAGGGGCCCCAGTGCCAGCGCAAGAGCGCGCGCCGGCACTCCGTCGGGGCCCGGGGCGGTCTTCTTAGGGCGAAGGCGAGCGATGGACGCCTCCAGTTCCCCCTCCGTGATCACCTCCAGTGGCTCCGGCGCCTGAGGCGCGACCACCACTGGAGGGAGGATGTCTGTCCGGGTTGGAAACAGGGACGAGACGACGACGTGGAGCAGCTGGGCCTCCATGGTCTCCGTGATCGGGGGCCCGGCGGCGCGGAGCTTGTTCCGCGCCATGAGGTACGGGCGCCCCCACGGATCCCTGCTGAGGTCCTCCAGCATCTCCTGCCTTGCTCCTTCCTTGGCCTGCAGTATGGCCAGGCGGAGATTGCTCCTCGTCGTACGGTAGGCCTCATACAGCGAGGCCTCCCTCGTCTCGTCCCTGTCCGGTCTTCGGGCGTGCCTGGAGCGGTAGCGGGTGTGGGCCCGCTTTGCCCCCAAGCACGCCTCTCGGAGAGCTGCTATTTCGGGCGACCACCAGTAAACTGACCGGCGGTTCGGCCGCCTGCGGACGCGAGGCATCGCGGTGTCGCACACTAAAGTTATGGTGCGACGGAAGCGCTCTGCCTCGTCGTCGATTGAGCGGCCTGAGACCGCCGGCGTGGACCAGTCGGCCACAATGGCCGCCTCGATTAGCAGCTCTCTGTCCATCCTTTGTAGGGCCCATCGTGGGCTTCCCGAGTCCGGTGTAAAGCGCCGGATCCCGGGTCCCCCAGGAGTGGAAACGCTGAACCGAATGTATCGGTGATCCGATAGCGTCTCCACCTCCTCGACGCGCCAAGCCTTAACCTAACCTTTTTTTTTTTTTTTTTTTTTTTTTAAGGCGGGGGAATCCTCATGGACACCCGCCCTCCCGGGGGGGAGGACGGGTAGTGTCAGACTCTTACTGACTAAACCTAACCGCCGGGTGACGTCAGCCGCGTTTTATGCCGGCACGTGGAGCTGCGTTGCATTACTACACAGTGCCGGCCGCGGGGATCCGCCGGCCGTTGAGTAGGGCCGGCGGCTCGCTTTCGCGTTTGTTTGTGGAGACCGACGTGTAAAGAGCGTCGGCCTCCTCGCCTCATACTGGGGTCGCACCCGTCACACCGAAATGCGACCCCCCGTCGCGGGTCTGTTTTTACGGGCGATATGCACCCCCGTGCCTATCGCCCAGACCCTAGTTAGGGCGGCAAGTTGCGCTCATGCGCAGCTCGTCGCCGCCCCACACGACGTCGGCGTATGGCGGGCGCGCTGGGATCTTCTTCCCTCGCGCGCTCCGCCGCCTCCTTCGCTGACATAACAGTCTCTGCGAAGGAGGCCAGTGCGTTCCACGCTGCACGACTGCTGATAGCTGACGCGACAACAGCCGGCAGCGCGGAAAGGGTCGTCAAATTAAGCGCCGTCAGGAGTTCGGAGCGTGCTTCGGCAAAAGCCGGACATACGGCCAGAGTGTGCAATGCGGTGTCATCATCGGCACCGCACTCATGGCACGCAGTCGACTCCTCCCTCCTGACGACGCGGCACAAATAGTGCCCGAAGGCACCGTGCCCTGTGAGCACTTGCGTGAGGCGGTAGGTCAACGCGCCGTACCGCCTCTCCGCCCACGGTTGTAGGTGTGGGCGGATCGCTTCACAGATGGCCCGCCCCGCCGTCGGTCGTGAGAGCCGCAGCTCCCAGTTCCTCAAGGTGACGAGGCGGGCTTGTCGTCTCCAGGTATCGAGCTGCCTCGGCGAGGGGTCGACGCCCCGGGACCGGAGCTCGGTGATGCGGGTGTAAAGGTCCGCAAGCACCTTTGCTTCCAAGTCCCAAGGCGGAGTCCCCGCCAGGGCAGTCGCGGCTTCGTGCCCGACAGTGCGGTACGCACGGACGATCCTGATGGCGACAGCACGCTGCGCGCCAAGCAGGACCGCCCGACTGTCGGGCATCAGCGTCTTAGCCCAGATGGGTGCGCCGTACAGGGCCATCGAACGGATGACACCTGCATACAGTCGGCGGCACCCTACGTCGGGGCCCCCGACGTTCGGCAGTAACCTTCCGAGAGCAGTTGCGAAGCCTTAACCTAACCTAACCTAACCTAACCTTTTTTTTTTTTTTTTTTTTTTTTTCCGGGGGGAAATCCTCATGGACTTCCTCCGCCAGGGGAGAGGCGGAGGGGTGTGCCGGACTCTTACCGGCTAAAACCCCCCGGTGTGTCTCCTCGCACGTGGGCACGCGGGGCCGCGGGAGTCCAAATTCCTCCGCAGCCCCGCACTAGTGCTGGCCCGGTCAGTCCGGGCCTCGCCTCGTGCACGGGGTAGTGAGGTGTTTGCCTACCCCGTGCACCGCCTCAGAGGCGCGCGCCGACACTCGCTCGCGCCTCCGCCTCGGGTCCATGGAATAGGGGGCGGGGGGCTTCCCCGAGTCCCGCGCCCCTGAACCCATTCATGGGGGCTGGAAGAGGGCGTTGTCCGCCCTCCTCCTACGCCCAGTGCGCTTTCTGCGGCCGGGGAAGGGAGTCGAGATCTCCCTCTCCCGCTCCGCAGCTTCCTTCTGCGACATCACGTCCTCGCAGAAGGACACCACCGCGTCCCACGACTCTGCGCTACCGACCATCTTCCGCACTACGGCCGGCAGCGACAGATCGCCTCCTACTTCGTTTGTGAGGACACGGCGCTGCTCCTCCCAAGCCGCACACTCGGCGAGAGTGTGCTGCGCCGTGTCCTCCCCGCAATGGACGCAGTGGTGGCACCGAGCGTCCGGCTCCCTGTTTATGCGACACAGGTACTTGCCGAAGCAACCGTGCCCCGACAGCACCTGCGTCACCCTGAACGACAGGGAGCCGTGCCTTCTCCCGAGCCAGTCGTCGAGCACTGGCCGGATCGCCTCGACGGTTGCGAGGCCGGCGGCAGGGCGCAGAAGCCTTTGCCGCCATTCCGCCACCAAGACCTGACGGAGCTCAGCTCGGCGCAGTGCGATCTGTCGCTGCGCCGGCCTCGAGCCCCGTGCCCGCTCTACCTCGCGCCATCGGTACAACGACGCGAGTACTTTCGCCTCCAGGTCCCAGGGCGGGGATCCGGCCAGTACGCAAGCCGCCTCGTAGGAGATCGTGCGGTACCCGCGGACGACTCTGACGGCCATCGCCCTCTGCGGTTTACGCAGAATGGCGAATGTGCCGGCCGTCAGGTCCATCGCCCACACAGGGGCCCCATACAGGGCCATGGACCGCACGATTCCCACGTACAACCGCCTACAGGCGGTGCTCGGGCCCCCCATGTTGGGAAGCAGCGTTGAAAGCGCGCCCGCCGCGCCCATCAGCTTGGGCGCCAGGCGCCGGAAGTGAGGACCGAATTCCCATCGGCTGTCGAGCACCAATCCCAAGTACTTCATGGTGGACTCGACAGCTATCCGGGCCCCACTGACCACGATGTGTGATCCCGGCGCCGGCGCACGTCGGGGGCCATGAAACACCATGGCCCCCGACTTATTAAGGGCCACCTCTAGGCCCAGGCGCCGGATGCGGTTCACCACCTGTGACACCGCAGCCGTGGCTATCAACGCCGCTTCCCTGTGCGAGCTCCCCCGGGCTGTGACTAGCGTGTCGTCCGCGTAGCACGTCAAGTCGGCGCCCGACGGGAGCTCGCCTCTCAGCACCCAGTCGTAGCCGATGTTCCACAGGAGCGGCCCCAAAACCGATCCCTGCGGAACACCGCACGACATAAGGTGCCGACCAGCACCGTCACGTCCCCGATAGGTGACGCACCTATCCTCCAAATAGGCCCCTACTGTACGACGGAGGTAGGGAGGCACACGATGATATTTTAGGGCCTCCCGAATACAACTCCAGGGTAGGGTGTTGAAGGCGTTGGAGATGTCCAACGACACCGCCAGCACCACCCCACCCCGGGACACTGTCTCCTCCGCCAGGGCCCTCACGCGCATGATGGCGTCTATGGTGGAGCGCCCCCGACGAAAACCAAACTGGTTGTCGTCCAGGTCCGGCCCCTCTCTGCACAAGTGGCTGACGAGGCGATCTGCGATGATTCGCTCGAACAGTTTGCCCGCCTCGTCTAGCAGCACTATGGGCCGGTATGCGGACGGCGAGTCCGCGGGGCGCCCCTCCTTTCTGAGCAGGACCAGCCTCCCCTCCTTCCACAAACTGGGAAACTGACCCCGCTCGAGGCATGCCGTGAAGAGCCCCCTCAGCTGGGGCTCTAGCTCCTTCAGAGCTAAGACGAGAGCACGACCGGGAACTCCGTCGGGTCCGGGCGCCGTGTTTTTCGCCCGGAGTCGCGACACGGCTGCTCTCGTCTCTTCTTGCGTCACCTCGGGGACATCGGTGCTCTCCTCATCAGGAGAGTCTGTGGCTGAGGGTGAAGCCATCGCCGGGGGAACGTGTCCCGTCCGCTCAGGGAAGAGGGCCGACACCACCGCCTCTAGCAACTGGGGCTGCATGCCCTGGACCACTGGGGGCGCCCAGGGACGCAACTTGCCCCGTACCCAACGGTAGGGGCGCCCCCACGGATCCCGGTCCAGGGACCCCAGCAGCTCCTCCCTGGCACGCGACTTCGAGTCGCCGATGGCCAGCCACAGAGTCTCCTTGGACGCGCGGTACACCTCATACAGCGCGCCCTCCTCGACGGGATCCCGTCGACGTCGTCTCCGGTATCGAGTGTACCGGCGGCGAGCTGCGACGCACTCAACGCGCAGCCGCGCGATCTCGTCGGTCCACCAGTACACCCGGCGCCTTGCGGACTGTTGGCTTACACGGGGCATGGACGCGTCGCAAATCTGCGTCATCGCCCCGCGAAACCACAGCGCCACCGCTTCGACGTCGACGGGGCCGTCCGTCGCCGACTCCCAGATCCAGGACTGGACTAAGGCAGCTTCCTCGAGTAGTTCCCTGTCGATGCGCTTGAGCGCCCATCGGGGGCCGTCGTTGATCGGGGTTGTTGGATGGCGGCCGCTCGCGGTCTGGGCGGAGACGTCGAACCGGATATAACGATGGTCCGATAACGTCTCCACCTCCACGGCGACACGCCAGTCGCGGACTCGGCCGGCGACAGAGGGGCTTGCGAACGAGACGTCCACAATCGACCCGCCCCGCTGCCGCACGCACGTGTATTCCGAACCCCGATTCAGGACGACCAGACCGGTCGTCACCGCCCACTCTTCCAACGCCTCGCCCCGAGAGTCAGTGACCGGAGATCCCCACGCCGATGACTTGGCGTTGAGATCCCCGAGCACCAGAACGGGACGAGGGTGGTAGCGGTTCACGACGGCGCCCAACTCGACAAGGAAACCCTCGAAGTCGGCGAGACTCTTGTTGGGGGAGAAATACGCCCCCACAACGGCGATGCCGTCCGAAACCGCGGCAACCCAGCCGCGGCCCCTGGACGGGTCGATCAGAGTCCCGCCAATAATGGCCACCAAACCGTCAGCGCACCCCAACCAGTTGTCACGGGCGGGGACGAAGTACGGCTCGGCGACCACAGCCACGTCGATCGACCACTCTGCCATAGTCTGGAGTAGAAGATCCTGAGCTCTGGCAGAGTGATTGATGTTGCCCTGGAGGAAATGGAATTGCGCCATTATTGACAATCCATTCCCCCGGCAACAGTCCCGGACCGGGAGTCGGTCGCGGAGCTACCAGCCTGCGGGGGCTGCGAGGTTACCCCGGCAGGCTTGGAGCTCCTCTTCCCTGCCTTTTTGGCAGTGCTGGTGGGCATGCCACAGGCTCCCCCGCCCAATCTGTGTCCCGCCGGCTTTCCCGCGGCCGAACACAGGCAGCAGTTTAGCGCGGCGGAACACTGGGCCGCCTTGTGACCGGGCTGACCGCAGCGATAGCAGAGACCGCTACGGTCTGCTGCGGAGGTGCACTTTGCCCGGACGTGCCCCTTTTCCAGACACCGGAAGCACCTCAAAGCCCGGGGTTGCAGGAGTTTTACCCTCGCTGCAACCCAGCCCACCTTCACTTCGCCAGCTAAGGCGATCTTTTTCGCCGACGCCACAGGGCACCGAACCCAGACTGCGCCGAGTCCGGTGGCGTCGGTGCGTATGTCGCCGGCCCGCACCCTATCCGGTGGACACTCTCCACTGCGGGCAACGGCCGCCACCACTTCCTCGGGGGTCACGGAATCGTCCAGACCGGTGATCCGCACCTCTGCGGTTTTCACCGGTCTGGATACCCGGACGTCCTCGGGGTTGAGGACCTCCCTCATTTTGGCGGCCAGAGCGTCCGCCTTTTCGGCGCTGCCGCTCGCAGCACCGGCCACCTCGAACAGCCGCGCACCCGTGACGGTCTGCCTGACGGTGACGGACTGGAGGCCAAGATCTGACAATTTGATCTTGGCCTTGGCCTCGGCAATGACCGACTGGTACGTAACGCCGCGCTCCGCAGCCCCGGGCTGCAGCGTCAGCGTCACGGCCTCGGAACGCGGGGCACGCACCGCCGGTCCTTTGCGACCGCCTTTGGCAGTCCGTCGCGCAGGCTGCGCAGCCGCCTTTGCCGTAGGGCCTGGGGCGCGCGCTGCTGCGGAGTCCGCCTTTGCGGCTTTGCGGGCCTTCTTGCGGCCCACGACTGTCGCCCAGCTCTCACCCTTAGAGCCGGCCGTCGTGGGCTTAGCACTTGGCGGGGCTCCCTCGCCGGGCTTTTTGACGCCCCCCGTGGGCTTCCCCTGGCGAGGCGCAGGCCTCGGCGGCTCCTCCGTCCTCCGTCTTGCGTCGGCCGCTAGGGGCGGACGGAGGGTTTCCGGGGGGAGGCGCCGAGACACCGCCTCTATGCGGGCATTGACCATGCTCCCGCACTGGAGCATGCAGAGCCGGACTATGCGCTCGACCTCGTCGTCGGAACGAGCGCTTGCCGGTCTCGGTGCGGGAGACGGGGCCACCACCGGTGCGGCGACAGTGGGCGGCGTGCGTCGCTGTTGCTGCTCGCTCAGCGCAGCGACTTGCCGCCGGAGGTCCTCCAGGTCGGCACGGAGGCGGCCGTTCTCCTCCTGCAACTTCGCGACCTCGTCTGAGGCCGTCCTGTTGAGGAGGACACCAACCGCCTCCTTAATGTCCGCGGCAGCCTCCTTCAGACCGCGGGTGAACGTGCCCTTCAGGCTGCCGGACTTCGTGGCAACCTTCAGGACCAAGTCCACCCCGTCCAAGGCCAGCTGGCTCAGGGCCGCCGCGGATGGCTCGCCCCCTTCGGCCGCGAGAGCAGCGCGTCGCTCACGCGCGCGCTCTGCCATCGCCGACACTTCGTCGGCCGCGACGGCTTTGCGCTGCTCCCTTCTGGCGGCGTTGAGCTCCGCCTTCGAGCTCCCCAGCGAAGCACCGCTCTCGCCGCCAGGGTCCTCCGTGGTGACCCCCACGTCGCTCTCCGCTTCGCTGGCCGCCTGGGCACTGGAACGCACAAACCTGCCCTGTGCGTCCCTCCGCGGCCGCGAAGCACTCGCTCCCCTCGATGTCTGCCGACCTCTCCTCCCGGTCGGCAGCTTCGGAGCTGGCAGGCCGTCCTCATCTGAGGACTGACCCGCCGAACCACCTCCCATCGAAGCACGGTCGCGCGGACGTTTCCTAACGGAAGACGATCCGCGCGGCCGCTCCTCGGCGTATTCTGTGCTGCCAGTAATATTATCAGCGACAGGGGCCTGGTCGCCTACCCCTGCGCGTCCGTCGGTAACCAATTTCACACTCGCAGGCCCGGGTACCTGCGAGCGCCGGGCGTCAGCCGGATCGCACGACACAACAAAACTTTCTGTGTCCGACATCATTATTTACGAATGGGTGGTACGCACATCGCTTCCCCAAGGCGATGCGGCCGCTCTTTTGGGAGGTTATTTGATCCTCCTGAGGCCCGCGGATGCCTCTGGTGCAGGATATACCGCCCGCTGCTCGGTGTCTACAAAATTTTTTTTTTTTTTTTTTTTTTTTTTTTTTTTTTTTTTTTTTTTTTTTTTTTTTTTTTTGTAAATTATAAATTCTAAAACTAACCTAACCTAACCTATGTACATCCGTGGCTCAATACCTCGCCACGGATGCGTCAGACCGCGGGCAGAGGAGTAGCCCACGGTCTTACCCGCCTCGGTCACCGCGATCCATACGCCGCGGCGACCCCTAGACCACGGGCCGGAGCGACGGCCCGCGGTCTACCCCACCTCACTCCCTAGTCATGCACTCTGCAGCTGCAGAGCGCAGCCAGGGAGCCTTCGGGAGCGACTCCTCCGCTCCGGCAGAAATTCGCCACGCACAACAATTGCCCCAAGTCGCGAGACGATTGTTATGCGTGCCCAGGGTGCACCGGCCCAACGACTGCTCTTCCCCCCGGACGTATCCGTAAGGGACCAGCAGCCGCCAGGCACACGAGGAGGTTTTCTGCCCTGCACCCCAACCTAACCTAACCTAACCTAACCTAACCTTTTTTTTTTTTTTTTTTTTTTTTTTTTCGGGGGGAAATCCTCATGGACTTCCTCCGCCAGGGGAGAGGCGGAGGGGTGTGCCGGACTCTTACCGGCTAAAACCCCCCGGTGTGTCTCCTCGCACGTGGGCACGCGGGGCCGCGGGAGTCCAAATTCCTCCGCAGCCCCGCACTAGTGCTGGCCCGGTCAGTCCGGGCCTCGCCTCGTGCACGGGGTAGTGAGGTGTTTGCCTACCCCGTGCACCGCCTCAGAGGCGCGCGCCGACACTCGCTCGCGCCTCCGCCTCGGGTCCATGGAATAGGGGGCGGGGGCTTCCCCGAGTCCCGCGCCCCTGAACCCATTCATGGGGGCTGGAAGAGGGCGTTGTCCGCCCTCCTCCTACGCCCGGTGCGCTTTCTGCGGCCGGGGAAGGGAGTCGAGATCTCCCTCTCCCGCTCCGCAGCTTCCTTCTGCGACATCACGTCCTCGCAGAAGGACACCACCGCGTCCCACGACTCTGCGCTACCGACCATCTTCCGCACTACGGCCGGCAGCGACAGATCGCCTCCTACTTCGTTTGTGAGGACACGGCGCTGCTCCTCCCAAGCCGCACACTCGGCGAGAGTGTGTTGCGCCGTGTCCTCCCCGCAATGGACGCAGTGGTGGCACCGAGCGTCCGGCTCCCTGTTTATGCGACACAGGTACTTGCCGAAGCAACCGTGCCCCGACAGCACCTGCGTCACCCTGAACGACAGGGAGCCGTGCCTTCTCCCGAGCCAGTCGTCGAGCACTGGCCGGATCGCCTCGACGGTTGCGAGGCCGGCGGCAGGGCGCAGAAGCCTTTGCCGCCATTCCGCCACCAAGACCTGACGGAGCTCAGCTCGGCGCAGTGCGATCTGTCGCTGCGCCGGCCCCGAGCCCCGTGCCCGCTCTACCTCGCGCCATCGGTACAACGACGCGAGTACTTTCGCCTCCAGGTCCCAGGGCGGGGATCCGGCCAGTACGCAAGCCGCCTCGTAGGAGATCGTGCGGTACCCGCGGACGACTCTGACGGCCATCGCCCTCTGCGGTTTACGCAGAATGGCGAATGTGCCGGCCGTCAGGTCCATCGCCCACACAGGGGCCCCATACAGGGCCATGGACCGCACGATTCCCACGTACAACCGCCTACAGGCGGTGCTCGGGCCCCCCATGTTGGGAAGCAGCGTTGAAAGCGCGCCCGCCGCGCCCATCAGCTTGGGCGCCAGGCGCCGGAAGTGAGGACCGAATTCCCATCGGCTGTCGAGCACCAATCCCAAGTACTTCATGGTGGACTCGACAGCTATCCGGGCCCCACTGACCACGATGTGTGATCCCGGCGCCGGCGCACGTCGGGGGCCATGAAACACCATGGCCTCCGACTTATTAAGGGCCACCTCTAGGCCCAGGCGCCGGATGCGGTTCACCACCTGAACCTAACCTAACCTAACCTAACCAGTCTGAGTCCAACCGCGGACCTAGAAGGCAGCTAAACCCCAACGCTCTGTCTTTTAAAAATCAAAAAAGTGGTTTTTTCTCGACCTACAACAACCAAAATAGTACCAAAAGTTGTGTAATTGTGCCGTGCATCTAGTGGCGTAAAGTGTTTTTCCCGGAAAATTTCGGGAAAAAAGTTATTCGCGAAAAACCGAAAAACACGTGCACGTGGTGTTTTATAAAATCAGTTTTTCGAAGATTGTACTCAAACTAAAGTGGCAACATATGTGTTTTTTGTGCTCATTTTGTGGGCCATAAGGAGCCGCAAATTTTGACTATACTTGGAGCGAAATCCGCTGACGGAGCGTGAAGATATTCGGAATTTTCCGAATTTTCCTAACCTCAAAAGTACACGTGTCTACCTTCAATTCTTCAATTACGACGCTGCAACTTAGCAGGCAAGAAGACAGACACTAGTGAAGTTCAAATCAGTTTCAACTAGAATTTTTCGTCAAAGGGGGGCTGAGAAAATTAATATAGAAAATCCAAACTTCAGCACCAAATATCTCCGGATCTAAAGTGGACACACCATTGTTTTTTGCTGCCGCCCGGTGCGCGCTGACCTGCTGAAGACATCTGTAAGCAGAAGAAAATTTTAGATTAATTTTATTTCTTTTTATCGTAAAATTAAGGAAAATTTTGTTTTTCTTAAATTTTTTATTATTTTTTTCAAAATTGTTTTATTCTGATTTTACTGTTCGAAAGTCCTTAAAATTCTATAAATTTAGCAATTTTTTTCAAAATTTTATCTCTAAAATTGACTAAGTTATTCAAATATCTAGATTTTTGCCTGTAACTCTAGACCTAACTGAAAATCTCAAAATTTTTTGTTTGTATTGTGTCTATTATATATATTTCAGTTGGCTTTTGCCCAAAGACGGGCTAAATAGCTCCAAAAACGGCCGAGATAGACTTTCAGACTTTTATTTTTTTTCAGTCTGGAAACTTTGGGACTTCATAACTCGGTCATTTTGGACTCAGACTACCCGGATTTTCTGTACTAGTTATAAGACTAGTTAAGGATCATTATCCTTAACCTTTCAGCCGTTTTCAGGAGCTGAAATTTTTCAGGCCTGAAAGCCATAGATTTGTGCAGAGAAGGTCGGCCTGGTATCATCTGTGAAGACCGCGTCTCTCTGCGGCTGGTGGTTGAGGAGATATAGCTGTTTAAAGACAGCATTTGACAGCTGGGCCGCCATCTTGGCTATTTTCAATTGCCCATATCTCCCGACTCCTTGGTCGTAGCGGGGTGGGGATTTTTGCGGGGGTCTTGGCTGCGCCTTCTTTATCCTGCGATCCCAGTTTTCAGGCAGATCCGGCCTGAAATTTTTGGTGTCCTGAAACTTAAATTTTCATATAGATTACAAAAAACTGACCTTAAGAAGCCAAAACACCAGTGTTCTACGATCACTGGGGACGGAGTTATTAAACTCCAAAGTTTGACTTTGACAGTTATCGAACTGTCAAACCCACTTTTTGTTTGGCCCATAACTCCCGAACCAGTGATCCTAGAGACGCGGGGTTTGCTTCGGGCATATTGGCGGGACTTTATCTATGACACTGCATGAAAACTTTCAGTTTTCAGCAGTCTGAAATTTTCAGTGACTTTCCAACACCTTCACGTAGGCTGGATTGAGACCTTCAAAACGAGCCCAAGCACGCCGGTATACGACCCATAGATCCCGAGTTATTCCACCTTAAACAAATCCAGGCAAAGTTATCCTGAAAAATCTGGAAATTCGAACCTCTTTATCTCCGGAACCCCTGGGCGTAGAGGGCCGAGCTTGGTCTTGTTGGAAAGGGCTCAAAAAGGACTACACGGTGGATCTATTAGAATAGCAAAATTTTGACCTTGGATTTTGGAATTTTTTTTTTATAAAATTTCTTGTTTAATTTATTTTCAAAACTTTTTCCCTTACCTTGTTTCTCCTCGTAGCTGCCCTCTTCAGGGAAAAACGCAAGATTCTGAAAAATAAAACATAAAAGGTTAAATAA
>NW_020800192.1:0-23422 GCF_003590095.1 Trichoplusia ni
TGCCAGGACGAATTGACGTCTTCTTTCGTTTACTAACAGTGCTAGAATGACATTCGTCTGTAGTTACAACATGTGGGACAATCTCCACAGGACCCCCTGAACCACAAATAATTTATTAAAATATGAAGGTAGAACGAGCAACATCTTCTGTCAAGACGAACGCCATCTCAGTCTGCCCGTGACCATGATACCTGCAAAGGTTTCGAAACGTCGGGAACTAAAATCTAAAATTAAACCGCGATAAAATCCGTAAAAGTAGTTTCATTTCAATGTCTAACATTCGCGTAAACCTAAGAAACCACTATGCCTAAATTTAGGTTAAGTGACAAAAAAAACCGTGAAAAGTACTAGCACATAATCCAAGTAAATCTACATACAGAGATTTAGGAATGGAGATTGGTTCCTGGTAAATCTGTGTCAAGTTATCGACGATTGCAATTTCTACAGGAGTTTTGATTTAGCTGTATCCGGATCAGTGACCGAGTAAATACTTAACAATTTATTGCGTTCTATAATGTACATGTCAAAATATTATTATTTTACTTATTTCCATAATCTTAATCACGAAACTTTTCTGCCATATTACTGTAACATAATTTTTCCAAATAAGAGTTAGACACCCTGGATTAATACATAGGCTACTACGTTAAATCTACGAAAAAATCTTATTTTCATGGGAAAATCGATGTAAATGAATTGGCGGATACTGTAGAACTTTCTACATATTTTTTTCAAATACATGTTAGATATAATGTTTTACAGTAGATGCACCTACAGTACCATGAAAGTATATGAAAGTGGTACCAGAAGAGCAGGTAGCAGTAGTAAATGAGGGTGAAACCAGTATAGCAGGTAGTAGTAGGTATATGAGGCTGTACCATTAAATTAGGCTGTGGGAGTTTAAATCAAAATAAAAAACAAAGAAAGAACGAATTAATAGTGGTCATGGGGATGGTCCACAGGAGCAGCAAGGTAGATGTATATGAAGGTGGTTTCAATCTTGGGAAAGAGGTGCGATCAACATAAAACATAGTTTAACAAAACGCAAGTTTTCAGTTGAAAACAGTCCAGTCGCTACTCTACAAAAGTGAAAATTTGCGAGTAGAAGATGGGGGTTGTACACGGAGAGCAGGTAGGGTGGTGCCAGGAAAGCAGGTAGCAGTAGTACATAAGGGTGGTACTACGCAGTAGAATATGAAAAGGTGCTGAGCTATCGCGATTGGCATAAGTAACTAATTCTGGTATTTTTCTGCTTTTTTATCATCGACTTTCAGGCGGTAATAGTAGTAGTAGTAGTAGGCGAAGTTTGACGAGACAATAAGAGTAATTTATGTGGGCTGTAGCAGGAGAGCTAGTATGAGTGAGCATGAGAGTAATAAACTAGAAGGCCAGGTAGCAGGTAGTAGTAATACACGAGGGTGGTTCCAGGAAAGCATAGCAGTAGTACGGTAGCGGTCATAAGTGCAGAAGCAGTTTCACAAAACTATCGCATTAAAACAAGTTGCACTTACGACCTTTTTCTATAACAAACATTTTGCACACATACGCGGTCTCGCACTCTTTCATCATTATCTAGTCAGAAAGAGTGCGATATAATAATTTGCCTTGGTGACAAACCAGTTATGCGATGACGGACGTATTAAGATATTGTTACTTAATTTCAATACTGTAGATAAGTGTCTGTTTGGCTTAGCGGATAACGCATTGGTCTAACTGAAACGCTCATTGAGACCTGCAATCGAACCCCACTGCAGTATACACTTTTTGTGTTTTAGTTATGAATTAAGAATAGCTACACTAATTCTACAGTAAGTTATATGCGATGAAATGTGTCGCGAAATTATTTACAAAAAAGAATGAAGATGAGGAGAAATGTAAAAAAAATAATTAACTAACTACTAGATTTTAATTTAATAAATTATTTACGACGTTGTTTGTTGGTGAACTTTGTTCGGAGCGTTTGTTTTATCATTGCGATTGGTGTCTATTTTTATTATCTTTATTCAAAATGCAAGCAAATATTACGATTGATGCCAGGGCAAATATTGTCGCTTTACGTCAAAATGGGTTGAATATTTCTCAAATTTAAAATCAAGCCGGCTTATGTGTAAGTATTTTTTTAAATTGTAATTATGATTGTTGTGGTCTATAATTTTTTATATAATCACTAGTTGCAAGTTTATAATAAAATTTTCGTTTTTCAGAGAAATACTGTGAGCCGTTGGGTAAAGAGGTTCGAGGAAGAAGGTAGTCTGCAGTGTCGTGTAAGAAGTGGAAGGCCACCGCTTATAAACCCGACTCAGCGACGTGCCATGGTGGAAGAATATGAAACAAATGGTTTCATTCCAACAAAAATATTTGCTGATCAATTTGATACGTCAGTACGAACTGTTCGCCATGCACTCCATGCTGAAGGTTTACATCACCGGAAACCAGCTAAAAAACCGTTTTTGACACAAAAACACAAGGAGGAACAACTACGTTTTGCTCGAGAATATTTAGATTTTAACTGGGATACAACCATATTTACCGATGAAAAGACTTTCAAATCTTGCCAGAAAGGAAGACTTCATTTATGGCGAAAAAACAATACTCGCTGGTCTGAGCAAAACATTATTCCGAATACAGAATCCGGTAGAATAAATGTCAACATGTGGGGGTAGATTAGTGCTCAAGGGCCAGGTGAACTGGAATTCATACCTACGCGTGCGAACAGCTCTAATTACGTTGAAGTTTTAGTAACATAATGCTACCTACTGTGCGTAATGTTTACCCCATTGAAGAATGTAGTAAACTAAATTTTGTTCAAGATAATTGTCCGATACATCGTGCCAGTATTGTAAAAGAGTGGTTTAGCAAGTATAATGATATTAAAGTTATTCCGTGGCCAGCACGTTCCCCTAATCTAAGCCCATTGAAAATATATGGGGTTTAATGGTTCAAAGATGGGAAGCGCGAGATGAGAGATGTCCTGAGCAGCTTAAATCCCATTGCACTCAACTGTGGGAGAATTTACGCGGCACAGATATATGTGCAAACATTGTGGCCTCCATGCGGCGACGTCTGCTTAGCTGCATTGAAAATAATGGAGGCCATACTAAATATTGATTACGCTGTTTTTTTACAGTGGGCGTGCTGGTCATAATATAAAGTCATACGTAATTTATTTTTATTTTAAGATTGGGATTAAGCTTCAATCTTCTTTTCTCTTTGAGAAAATGAATATATTAAGCTATAATCTCATAAAGTGAGAAGTATAATAACACTTCTATTTTAATTTTAATATAATACAAAATGATAAATTATGTTTTTAACTTTATTAACAATAATATAAATAAATGTTTCTTCACATTACCAAATATTATTTTATTTGAACCTAAAGTTATTATTAATTATAATATAATCATTGATATATTTAAATATAATATAATATTCCTTTATATATTTATAATATATCACCTTGCTGAAGGTGACCGATCCGGACGACGTTCCGACTTTCGTGGCGAAGGATCTGCACAAGCTGCCCCCCGTCACGTTCGACCACGTCGACGTCACCAGGCTCCTAAAAGACATCATCTTCCTGAAGACGAGCCTGTCAGAAGTGCAGGCCAAATTAGAGGTCTCGGAAAAGACCATTCAGGTGCTGCGCGCAGAAGTAGTGTTATTGCGTAACACTATATCTGTAAGTAGGTCACCTGACGAGGCCTCTAAGGTGAACACACGTCGCGGGGCGCAAAACCTTTCCGTCTGCAGTTTTGCATCGGCTGATTTCGATGCGTCTGCAGTTGTAGGAGAGTGCAATGCCCCCGATTACGAAAGAAGTATCCGCGTCGACGCCTCGGCGCGTTTATGCTGACGCCGCTGCTCGAACACCGAGCTGCGTGACCTTACCCCGCGCGCCTGCGCCGGCGCCCGCGCGTGTTCCTGCACGAGCCGCGCCTGCTCCGTGCCCCGCCCCGCTGCCCGCCGCACCGAGTGTGGTGCTGCCGAGACGGGATGAAGACGGTTTTGAGGTGGTGCAGAGGAAGAAGCGTCGTCACAAAACTACAAAGAACCGCTGCGGCAAAGCTCCAACAAAGCCCGAACAACTAGTGCGTGCCGCGCAGCCGAACACGCCGATATACATCTCCTGCCTACATTACTCTGTGAAGCGAGAGAGTATCGTCGAGTATGTGCGCCAGAAGTTGAAATACACGCTGAGGGTGCAGGAGCTGGAGTCGAACCGCAACGTCAACTTCAAGGCGTTTGTGGTGCGAGTACCGAATTGCTTCCTGCATCTCGTCTTAAATGAAGACTTCTGGCCTCAGAACGTGGTGTTCCGTCGCTTCCGCGGACAAGTTCCACCAGAACGCACTAAGACGTAGTATAAGGAAGCTTACTAACTTAATTTTAAGCTATATATACTAACATAATGTATAAATATCTATGTTAGTCTGCAAGGTTATATGTCTATGGGCCTTAGTAGCCTGATAATAAAATTATTTATTATTATTATTGTTCACGGAAGTATTTTACTTTCTCAGCCCTTAGCTGGTTTAAACCACATTTACGGGTCAAGACCAAGTAAATGCGGCGTGTGGTGTTTAAATCATAGGTTGTTAACTATCGTCTAATGACAGGAACTTTCTCACTATGCGGCAGGTATTTAAAATAGCAGCTTTTTGTAGGGTAATATATAACGACTTTCTTAATCTATTATTTTTAGGCTATTGTGGAGATGGTTTGGAATGACACCAGTACTGGAGAGCACTATAGGAACGACAAAGACTTTTTCTTGTCTCCATAATCGGGCGACCTCTTCTTTAAGCTCTGCGTACTTACTAATCTTTTCAGTTATTGTCTTCTGTAGGTTATGCGTGTTGGGGACGGCTATGTCTATAAGGTAAGTGGTTTTATTTTCTTTATCCATTAAAGTTATATCCGGTCTATTGTAGTGAATAGTTCTATCGGTAAGTATTGCTCTATCATAATAGAGCTTGTGTGTATTATTTTCCAGGACAGTTTGAGGTGTGTATTTATAATAGGGTAAGTTACAATTTTCTATTAATTTATATTTCAGAGCAAGTTGCTGGTGTATGATATTGGCTACTTGCTAATGTCTATGGGTGTAGTCAGTCTGGGTGAGGGATGTACATGCACCCGTTAAGTGCTGAATGGTCTCTGGTTGAGATTGGCATTTGCGGCATTTATCATTTACGACTGTTGGATCTTTAATTATGTACTTCCTATAATTTTTTGTATTAATAATCTGGTCTTGAATAGCTAAAATAAATCCTTCAGTTTCGGGGAATAGACTACCTACTTTTAACCATTTATTAGAAGCTATTGGATCTACATTGGGTTGTTCAAGATCATGAGGATGCCTGCCGTGTAATACCTTTCTCTTCCAGGTGTCCGTTTTTTGAATCTGGGAATGAGAATTACAAATATTTATAACGTCGGTCTGATCGTGTAGGTTCAGAGGAGAGTAACTGTCATCATTTTGGGCTATTGCTTTATGGATATCACTAGTTTCAGATTTTGTAAGGAAAAATGATTTTAATCTACTAATTTGCTTCTCCCATAGATGGTGGATATCAATTAGGCCTCTTCCGCCATCCTGTCTTTTGATGGTTAATCTTTCTATGGCAGATTTTGGATGTAAATTATTATGTTTCGTAAGTGTAGTACGTGTGGTTCTTTCTATTTGCTCTATATCTGTTTTAAACCACTTAATTACTCCGAAAGAGTATGTTAAGATTGGTATTGCATATGTGTTTATTGCTTTAATAAGGTTTTTTTCTGCTAGATGACTTCTGCATAATGCATTTACTCTCCTTCTGTACTCTATATCTAATGTGCTCTTAATAGCTGTATGATCAAGACCTTTTTGCTGTTTATATCCCAATTATTTATACAAGTCTGTGGGTTCCATTGCGGTAATAGAATCGGTACTGTTAATAAGATAATCACCAGGTTTGATTTTGCCTCTAACAATATGCGTCTTTATTTGCGTCTTACATTTATCTAACCCAAATTTCATGTTAATATCATTACTAAATAGTGTAGTGGTATCTATTAATTTTTTCATATCTTGTTCAGATTTGGAATATAACTTAGTGTCATCCATATAAATCAGATGTGAAATAACAACTTCCTGTGTGTTATGTTTGAGGCAATATCCAACCTGGCTCCGCTGTAGCATAGAGGACAAAGGGTTCAACGCTAGGCAAAACCATAAGGGACTCAAGGAATCTCCTTGGTAAATACCTTTTCGAATTAAAATTTCTCTAGTAATAATTGAATTGCGGTCATAATTTCCTTGCAAAGAAGTTTTCCATCGGGTCATAATATTGCTTAAGAATTCTATAATTTTAATGTTAACTCTGTAAATTTGTAATACTTTAATTAGCCAGGAGTGAGGTATACTATCAAATGCTATCTGGTAATCTATATAAGTACAATGGAGATTCCTGCTTTTTGTAGATGCATGTTTATGAATTATAGAGTCTATGATCAACTGTTCCTTACATCCCATATGGTTCCGCCTGCACCCCTTTTGTTCCTCTGCTAAAATGTTGTGTTGTTCGATATGGCTGTTAATTTTTAAAGTAAGTACCGATGTTAATATTTTATAAATTGTAGGAAGGCAAGTGATAGGTCTATATTGCGAAGGTTCTGCTGAGTGCTTACCTTTTGGTAGCATATAAGTTACTCCTGTTGCTAAGAAATCCGGTGTTATCTGTGTACCTACTATTATATCTGTTAAATTCTTTGCTAAACTTCCGTGTATAGAGAATAATTTCTTATACCAATAGTTATGTATTTTGTCAACCCCTGGGGATTTCCAATTATGAAGCCTACTTGTAATATTTAAAACATCTGTTTCGGTAACCTCAGCAAAACGCATCTCTTCTATCGCAGCCCACTTAGCCTCCTTTCATTAATCCACTCTGCGTTTTCATTATACTGTACATGCTCTTCCCATATACTAGACCCAAAATGTTTCCAGCGACTCTTTCGTTGGTAGTTCGACATTATTATTCTGAGTGATAGTTTCTGCTTGCGGTTTTAATAAATTCCTATAGAACATTTTTTCATTACTATTAAATACTACATTATCATTCCTACGCTGCTGTGCTTTTTTATATCTTTTCAATCTATGGACTTTAAGCGCAAGTTTTTGTTTCAAAGTGTCTAAAAATTCTTCCGGTTTCCTATTATTGTCCTCATGTCTAGTATGTGTTATCCTACTTTTAAATATTGTTTCTACTCTTTTAATAACTTTCTTTGATCTATTGTTATTGATATATTGTGTTAGTCTACCACAGTCTGCTCTCAGCTTCTCTATATCTCTCTCTAATCTAACTTGCCACGCCGGTTTATTATTATGCTTTGGTCTAGTATTTCCTACGTAATCAGTGACTTTATAGCCTAATTCTTCGGAGATTACAAGAGCTGTGCAGTATACGATTGTATTTAAATCTACTAATTGAGTATCCTCAGAAATAAATTTAGCTAATATATTATTATTAAATACTGAAACTAATTGCACAAGTTTGGGACTATATTTAAGTTTAGGTAACCTTAGCCGGGACTCTGGATCCATTCCAGAGTAAAGTACTAGGGTTGTTTTAAACTTTTCTAATATGTTCCGCAGTCCATGAGTCTGGTAATGGATCAGGTTCAGCCAAAGTATTTATATCGTTTTCTATCTGTTAAAGTAAGAGATTCTGTCTGAGTACCGATATCTGTTCCTAAGTAATTTGGGGTTTGAATGTTTATAACGTGTTGACTAAACGAGTCGTGTGAGAATACATTTACATCTTGATTTTGAGCATCTGATAATGAATTTTCATTTCGGTTTTCTTCTAGTTGGGCTCGGACCTCTTCTTTTATCCTATCTAACTCTGTTTGCGGTATCAATTTATTTCTAACTATTGTTCTTCTTTGGTCTGAGATTCTCTGTTCAGAGACGTTAATTTCCGGGTATTTTTGTGAGAAAAGTTCATGAAGTAGTTACGGTAAATGGTCATGTCTGTTTCTAATTTAGTTATGTAATAATATGTACGCATGATAAATAGGTTCACTTCCTTACTCCATCTCATGCGTACTCTAGGTTTGCCAGCCTTGGTGGACGCGGGCAAAAGGTATTCACCTCCCGCGCAACATTCAAGGTAGGAGTGGGGGTACCAGCATTACTAATAGGTGAAGATGAAAAGAGGGTGTGTAAGATACTGTACTAGGGCTAAATGGTTCTATTGGACTATTTGTCGTGTCTGTCAGTCGGTCAATTTCGTCGAAGGGATCGGCTGTAGTATCCTTATCGGTGGGAGCCCGCCTGCTCAACTCCTCACCGCTGACGGTTCGCATGCTGAGACACCCAGCGTCAGCTCCAGGTGTGCCCCGGCGATCGCCCCCGGGCAGCGGTCCTATACGTTTCCTCTTTGAACGAGTCTCCATGTTGAATGGGTTACCAGAGCCACGTTAGCCACGACAGTAATTTCTCATTCGCGTGTCCGCCCCCCACGTGATTAGATGGTCAATCAGGACGTGCGGCTGGGTTTTAGGGGGCTTATTATTATTATTATTATTATTATTATTTGTATCTCTTTTTAGTCACGGGATCACTTCATGTGAAGAGTCCCGGTCCTTTTTAAAGGCTTGCACGGGGACACAGGTCCAACATGTAGAGGCCTTGTTGAGAACTTTAATCTAAAATGTGATGGGGTATCTACCAGGGGCCATCCACCCCTGCTCTATTAAAGAACAAACATGGACGACCCAAGGTAGCTACAAAACTATTGCAAATTGTAATGTGTATAAATAATAAGGGCTATTGGTATTAATAATGTTAAATGGAATGGTTTCCTTTAAAGCTATGGAAAACTATAGCACCTGCCTTTCAACACATAAAAATGGAATTAAATTGGCAGGCGGTGACTCGCCGGCTCAAAAATGGGCCCCCCATCATACCGCCACGATAGGCAGCGAGAGGCAACATCAGTGAGATAGGCTAAGGGTGTAGAGAGGTGCGACACCGATTTCACCATCGCGGGTCACGGACCCGGAGCGGGATTATTATTATTATTATTATTGTTATTATTATTATTATTATTATTATTATTATTATTATTTGTATCTCTTTTAATTCACGGGTTAACTTCATGGGAAGAGACCCGGTCCTTTTTTAAAGGCGTACACGGGGACACAGGTCCAACGCGCAGAGGCCTTCTTGAGAACTTTAATCTACAATGTGATGGGGCATCTACTAGGGATAATTCACCTCCGCTCTATGGGAGAACAGACATGAATAATCCAAAGTAGATGCAAAACTATTGCAAGTATGTATGTAAAATAATTAGGCTATTATGAAATGAGGCATGTTGTGTGGACCAGTTCCTTAGATAATTCGGAGAACTATGGCACCTGCCTTTTTACACATGGTAATGCAAAACAAATTGGCAGGCGGTGACTCGCCGCTCACTAGATGGGCCCCCTATGATACCGTCACGATTGACAGCAGGTAGGCAACACCAGTGCGAGCGGCTAGGGGTGTTGAGAGGTGCGACACCGATTTCACCATCGCGGGCTACAGACCCGGAGCGGGTTTCCTCGTTATTACGCCATTAGACACTTCCACCCCCGAGCATATAGCTCTAGCGACCCCTCTCTAGCCAGCCAGTTAAGGCAAGAAAGAGCTGGGAGTCCCCATAAAGAGTGACCCCCTGGGGCATTCAGGTTCCGTTGTGTCGCTACTCACAAACAGCTCGCCACAAGCTGCCCATTATTATTATTATTATTATTTATCGGGAGTGTTTTCTTTTCTCAGCCCTTGGCTGGTTTAAACCACATTTACGGGTCAAGACCAAGTAAATGCGGCGTGTGGTGTTAAATGATAAGTTATTAACTATCGTCTAATGATAGGAACTTTCTCACTATGCGGCAGGTATTTAAAATAGCAGCTTTCTGTAGGGTAATATATAACGACTTTCTTAAATCTATTATTTTTAGGCTATTGTGGAGATGGTTTGGAATGACACCAGTATATTATTATTATTATTATTTATCGAATTTCGATCTCCCTTTTTAAAGGGGTCTATAAAACCTACACACGGGCCTTAACCAAGTGTGTAAGCTTGGGGGAATAAATTATGATGATGATGGTGAACTAAGAAATTTGCGAGTGAGACGACATGTATTTAGTAGAGTAGCTTTCTGTAAAAGTGGGAGCGTGGATTTGGGCATATGTAGGGTATTTAAATTAGGCTGAAGGCTCTTAGGGACCACACCTGTAGAAGATATCACAATAGGTAAGATTCTAACGGAATCCACCTGCCACTGTCTTTTTATTTCGGTGGCCAGATCAATGTACTTTGACATTTTCTCCGTGTATGTAGTGAGAAGGTTATGTGTATTGCAAACTGCAATATCTATAATAAATACCGACTTATTGATTTTATCAAATATTAATATATCCGGCCTGTTAAAATGAATTGTTTTGTCGGTAATAATGGTTCGATCCCAATAAATTCTAATCAAGTTATTTTCTAAAACTGTGCTAGGTTTGTATTTATAATAAGCTATTTTAAATGGAATAAAAGAGTGTTTGTGTGCTAAATTTTGATGTATAATTGCTGCGACTTGGTCGTGTCTGTGCTTGTAGTCAGTTTGTACTATGGACTTACACGCTCCAGTTATATGCTGGATCGTTTCAGAACTACTATGGCATCTTCTACACAAATCTGAGACTAAATTAGGGATACGACTGATATACTTTTGATAATTACGCGTGTCTATTCCTTGGTCTTGGATAGCGATCACAAAAGCTTCCGTTTCTGGGAAGAGCTCACCCCGCCGTAGCCAATCGTTCGACGCATCCTTGTCGACGTGTTCTTGACTGAGATCGGCGAGATGCCTCCCGTGCAGAGACTTTTGTGACCACGTATCTATTTTTTGCTGCTTACTCACTACATTGGCCTGAAGGGTAGTATTATTTAAGTGTAAAGGTGTCAAATTAATATCTACTAGCTTGTGCCCGCGACTTCGTCCGCGTGGAATAGTGACTTCCGGCAGAAAAGTATAGATAGCTGTGTCCGCGACTCCGTCAGCGTGTAACTCCTTGTGTATTAAGTTAATGTATTGGTAATATTTATTATTATTATTTATATTGATAATATTGTTTAGATCACGTTCACATAAGGCTTAACCCTTTATAAGACACAGAACTTAAAAATATTTATAGCTTTTAAACTTTATAATAATGTGTTAAGGTTCAAATTCTGGTGGCAATATAAGTACCACTGCCTTATAAAGGTAAGGTAAAGGTACCTATAAAACGAAAATACTTTAGTGCAAAGCTTCCGGGTAAACTATATTGAAAGTTGACCCGTCCGGCACGTGAACATAAAGACTTTTAGAACTGCTAACACGGGAAAGAGCAACATACAACTGACCATGTGAGAAACAACTGACACTGAGATCTACTCCAGCAACACGAAAAGTCTGCCCTTGAGCCTTGTTAATTGTCATTGCATAACACACCGATACTGGGAATTGCGTCCTTTTAAATTGGAATGGAAAATTATTTGGTATTAAGGGTATTCTGGGAATAAAGACGGTTTCTCCTGCACCGCAACCTGTTAAAATTTGAGCCTCGATTATATTTTGTTGCAACTGGGTTACTTTTAGTCGAGTTCCATTGCAAAGTTGTGGTGGTTTTAAATTTCGGAGCATAATAATCGGTATCCCAATTTTTAAACAAATTTCATGAGAGGGAAGTCCGGGCATATTTAAAGAATTTAAAAATTCTATCGGGTAATTAGTGGCTTCTTGTTCATCGACCATTCTATTTATTGATCTATAAACTTTGCTTTCCCCCTGTATATTCGACAGTATTTTGTTATTGATCTCAGATGCCTGGTCATTGCGAGGAGTTAAAATAGATCTTTCGCATAGCCAAGAATTGTCCCTATTTAATATATTTGTTACGTCACCGTAAACCGACGATATAAGATGTGGTTGAGATTGCACCATACAACATAATTCAGGCGTCAGTATAAGTTTTCCTTGGTGTAGTTGTGGATAGGTACCTTCACCAATCTTTAATAATGTGTCAGAAAATTGACTATCATCCGGGTTATCTCCAGTTCTCACTCGCATATTTATAGTCAAATGCACCGATTGTATATCTCGCCATAAATAAGAGCTTTTCAGGCAAGCCCTAACCTCATCAGCTCGGGTTCCCCGTGGTATTACCGGTAAGGTTTGTCGGAAATCACCACAAAATAAAATCGTGATACCGCCCATTGGTCGATCATTTTGTCTTATATCCCTTAAAGTTCTGTCTACCGCTTCTACTCCTTTTCGATGGGCCATCGTACATTCATCCCATATGATTAAACTACACTCGCGTAATACCTTAGCTTTGTCGCTATTTCTTGAAATACTACAGGTTGGATTTTCCGTGCGATCTAAATCAATTGGTATTTTAAACATACTGTGAGCAGTTTTACCTCCTGGTAGCAATGTTGCAGCTATCCCTGATGAAGCTACGGCAAGAGCAATTTTACGCTGATTTCGAACATAAGCCAATATTAATTTAGTCAAAAAGGTTTTTCCAGTTCCTCCAGGTGCATCTAAAAACCATATTGTTCCCAAATTATTTTGAACACTATTGCACACGCGGTCATAAACTGAACGTTGTTCTGCAGTCATCATTGGGACACCGTTTTCTAATGTTGTCAGCAGTTCCGTTAAATTGTAACCAATCTCTGCGGAATATTCCCTATTAGTTACCTCTCCGACTGAGGTTGGTGTTGGCAAACCATATTCACAGAGTGATTTACCGCCTACTGCTGTTAAGTCATCCTGAAGAGCTAATAAGCACTGATTTATGGCAAGATCACGGAAATTATCATTAGTTGTGCCTTCATCATTGTTAGGTATATTTCTAAGAAAGTCTTCTGAAAATTTTTCTTTATATTTTTCCCATAATGTTACAGCATCTGACAAATTACAAAATGTGAGTAATGTTACAAATAAATGGCGTAACCGTCGTGGATTATCACTAACACAGGATTCTGCTAAAGCGTCATCCCAATGCTGATCATTTTCAAGCAAATGACGCGCTTGGCAAGCTGCTTGATAAGTGGGATAAACAACATCGTCTACTTTTCTCAAATCTATAAATGAGGTTGGTCCTCGCACGGTATGTAATAATAATCGCAAATAGAAACACTCAGCGTTGTTAGGATGAACGGTATACACTCTACCAAGAACATGTTCTTTGAAAATACCTGACTCGCCACTTACAGGCCTGCCACGGCGTCTCCGATTAAAGATACCTCTTTGCTTATTGTAGGTATAATACGATGGAACTTCCTCATACAAATGAGATTTTGCAAAATCATCAGTTTGGCAAAGTCGAAAGAATGCTAATAAACTTGTTTGTCTAGGGTTCTCTAACCGTTCTGTGACATTTTCGGCGTTGAAATATATACGTTGGCCGCCTTCAAGATGAACATCCAGATGAGTCACAGGTGGATATCTTTCGTGAATGTTGAAACTTAAGATCCGCCACACAGCTTCTGAAGAACTTATATATCTGCCTGACTGAAATCTTGTAACTTCATCATGTTCATTTCTCAAAGCAAATGTAGCTTGGTCACTGCCCTTATTAATATACTTACAAATATATTTTATTGACTCTACACTATTACACATTTCAACATTTATGTGAGCTTGAAATGCTCTGGACAACACAGGAGAATACGGAACGACCCACCTATTATCTAAAGTAACTTGTTGTCCAGACACTCGCTTTTCAACAGTAAAACCATCATTATCTCTTGAACGGCGACGATATAATGGGTATCCATCATGTCCTGTTACAGTGCCATCCACTAAGGCTTTTGGATATCTTTTAGTGCAACGACCGTCTTGCATGCAAGGAGAATTCCCGTTAAACGAACCACATGGACCATGTATCATATGAGTTTTAACAATGTCGTATAACACGGGATCTGCAATCGGACTTGGAATTTCAGCACTGATTAAACTGTCTACATCATTAGGTCGAACCTTATCTTTTAACCAAAGCAGGATATGTGCGTGAGGTAAGCCGCGTTTTTGCCATTCAATACTATACATATAACACAATACTTCTCCAAAAAATTTATCTTTGGTAAGTAGATCTATCATTGATTTTAATTTTAAATGAAAAACTCTTGCTATGATATCATGGCGGTCATGCGGTGCTTGACCCTCAAGAAGCTCCCGAGTAATTTCATCCCACTTAGGATTGGTAGTTACAGTAATAAATAAGTCGGGACGTCCATATTTTCTTACGTAACAAAAAGCATCTTGAGTACGTTCGTGCATGTATCGTGGACCACCAGTAAAAGAAGAGGGCAAAATAACTAAACGACCCATATTCACCGTATCGTTATCTTGCTGCATGGCGTCGCGAAGGTGCACGTATTCTTCAACGCGCAGCTGCCTTTGATTAGATCGTATATAAACTAATCTTTCGGTTTCAATTTTTGCGTACATGTCTACAATAAACTGATTGAATAAGCCACGAAAACGTTGAAAGTATACAAACCTATTCCGTCTTACTTGCAAGTGGTAACAGTAAAATTGAAGGCATGAAATCTTTTTATTATAATTAGGTGCGCCTGTACGCGGATCAGTTTGGTATAAAGCAAAATTATAACCATCTTCCCCTCGACAGTATATCAAAGGATATTGCAAACTGTCGTAAGCCCTGTGGGTTTCATAAATACGTTGCAAACGATTATCTCTGGAACGGATAACGATATCACGCCTATCACATTCCTGGTCGACCAATACCACAGCAACTTCATTCGTGGATGGAGCATTATAACGCCCAGGGTGTTCCTGAGTTGGACGCCTATCGGCATTTATAACAATTTTATAATTGTTATCATCATCTCGAGGAAGAGCTTCTAATGCCGATTTAAAACTGCATACATACGAATTAACCTGATGCAACATGTTCTGAAGTTGTGATATGAGTTCAGTATTTAAATTCGGGAAATATTGATTTCTTATATTCGACTGTTCGTTGTAGTCGGATACAAAATATATTTGAAGAAACTTAGGTTGGTTTTCAGGCAAAAGGGATCCTATCAAATGGTAAACCTGACCTTGTATCTTAAAAGTAGGCATGAAATGACCTTCTGAGATTTGTTGAGCGCCAAAGGATGTCATTTGAAATGCACTATTATAAGTGCGAATATTATCTAAAAACTGTTTAGATTGTATATGTTCCCCTAAAAGTAGTGATTTCAAAGGTTCCGGTGGGTCTTCGAGTGAAGGCAAATTTATTTTACCTGTAGAACAACAGAAACCAGCTGACTCCTTACTCCACTTTGAAGCATTACAAAAACGACATACCACGTTCATATCGCCTATTACAGAAGATGATCCATAATCAATTGTGAGGTTATAAGCAAACCCACTTTTATATTTGTCGGACCAAGCCACCGAATTTCTAGATTGATCTTCTATGTGTACATCTAAGTTATTAAGGCTATGTCGAAATCTGTCTGCAGTAAGACGGGCCTCTCGCTGTTCGTCCGTTTCAAGAGACCGAATATTTTCGATTCTTAATCTTTCATTAGACAAACTTACTGATCGTTCTTGTCTCAAAGAATTATAATATTCGCGTACCGACTCTAGTCGTTGTTCATGCTCATGTGCGTCTTCGAGAGATCGAATAACATTATGGTGCACCCTATCATTTGTCAAACGGTCTTCATATTGAGTTAAAGTTTCAGATTCTCGAGATAAAATATGACGTTCGCGGTCAGCTGTGAGACGCAATTCCCTCTCAGTGTAGGTTTCTGACTCGCGAGACAATATATGACGTTCGCGGTCAGCTGTGAGACGCAATTCCCTCTCAGTGTAGGTTTCTGACTCGCGAGACAATATATGACGTTCGCGGTCAGCTGTGAGACGCAATTCCCTCTCAGTGTAGGTTTCTGACTCGCGAGACAATATATGACGTTCGCGGTCAGCTGTGAGACGCAATTCTCTGTCAGTGAAGGTTTCTGACTCGCGAGACAATATATGACGTTCGCGGTCAGCTGTGAGACGCAATTCCCTCTCAGTGTAGGTTTCTGACTCGCGAGACAATGTATGCCGTTCGCGGTCAGCAGTGAGACGCAATTCTCGTTGTGACGCAGTTTCAGCATCTCGGGATAACACATGTTGTTCTCGGTCAATGGTAAGCCTCAGCTCTCGTTGAGAAGAGCTTTGAGACGCCCGTGATGTAGCTCGTCTCGCTCTGTCAGCTGCTAATCGCATCTCTCTCTCTGGAGAGCTTTCATTGGCTCGAGAGGTTGAGGCACTAACTCTCATAGAGTTTAACCGATGTGCTCTTTCCTCTGCCGATTCTTGAGAACGCGCATTTCTCATCCTTTTAGCATCTCTCGAATTTCGAGATAAAGATGGTCGTTTTTTAGGTGGCATTGTGTATTTTTAATCGACGGTAACTGAAGCTACCTTACACTTACAATTATATATAGTTATTATGTAATAATTACGAAAATAAACTATTAATATAATAAAACACTACCAATTACGAAAATAAACTATTAATACAATTAAACACTACCAAAATAACTAATATAATAATAACGAAAATAAACTATTAATATAATTAAACACTACCAATTACGAAAATAAACTATTAATTTAATTAAACACTACCAATTACGAAAATAAACTATTAATTTAATTAAACACTACCAAATTACGAAAATAAACTATTAATACAATTAAACACTACCAAAATAAATAATATAAAAATTACGAAAATAAACTATTAATATAATTAAACACTACCAATTACGAAAATAAACTATTAATACAATTAAACACTACCAAAATAACTAATAGGTGTACCTACTACTAATACTATTAATCTAATACCTATTATATAAACTAACAACAAAACAATTCTAAAAATAAACTATTCAAAGACTAAAAGTCGTGCTGATAAGCACGGTTTGCAAATAACAATTATTGATTGTCAATAGGTCGAACAGTCTGAACGTCTATTCGCATCAACAGCCAAATATTGTATGACGCTCGAGCGCGGACCCCCCGCCTTTTTATACCTCCCGCCACGACGCGCGTCGAGCGCGGCAACCGATACACAAAAATAATCCTTATAGCATGACTCTGTATTCACGCGCGATTTCTTATTATTTCATGTATAACTTTGGTGTTTCTACACCGATTTACATGATTCTTTTTTATTGAATAGGTAATAATGTTAACTTTTTTAATTGGGGATGAGTGATAGTGTTGTAAACGTTAGAGTAGACAAATACAATCAGAAATCTCCGAATTGCTAAGCTATCGGGAGTTTCACGTGTTATTGTGAGTCAACCATAAAAGTTAGACATATGCTGTCGAGGAATATTTTTTATATAATTTTAGGGAGAATATTTCCGTCATACATGATTTCTATGTAGCTTTAACCTATAAGCCTGCACACGTGACGGAAGCTTAAAAAATGGAGTAACTTACCCCGTTTTCCCAATATTTCCCTTCACTGCTCTGCTCCTATTGGTCGTAGCGTAATGAAAAGTATACTATAACCTGCCCAAGAGTATGAAGAATAATTGTGCCAAATTTCGTTAAAATCCGTCGAGTAGTTTTTGTTTCTATAACGAATATACAGACAGACAGACAGACAGACAGACAGACAGACAGACAAAAATTTTACTGATTGCATTTTTGGCATCAGTAGCGATCCCTAACCACCCCTTGATAGTTATTTTTTAAATATATTTTATGTACAGAATTGACCTCTCTACAGATGACCTCTCTACAGATTTATTATAAGTATATAGAATATAGATATAGATATATAGATTACCTTGTATCTCTAGAACCGTTGAATGGATTTTTCACATTTGAGGTATCGTTAGATTTGTCTTAATAGCCCGAGTGTTCTTAGGTAGGTGAAATATAAAAAAACAATATAGCGGCTGTTTGAAGCCATAATGTGAGGAAATAAAAATAAATCTACCAGGCATATTAAGAGGGGGTATCAAAATGAAGGATTTTAAACACTGATTCTAAGTATGTACATAACTTGCATTTTTAATATTAAATGGAACGATAAATAATAATAAATAATCCGGTTACGTAATCTTTCTTAACTAAAAAGACATAAATAAAATAATAATTTAAAAAACAAAAAACCCGCCTGCATGGATAACTACAATTAAAAATCAACTGAAAAGACTGAAACAAGATAAAAATTCAATGATAAGGATGAATAAACAGAATTTTTACAAATGTAGGTATCATGGTGATACCAAAAATTTGCTGTTATAAGCGGACCAAAGCGAGCAATGTTACAAGAACAGTATGTACAATGAGTTGAAAACAATAGTCCAGTGTCACACACCTCTACAAGATGCAGGAGTATACAAACTAGATGTGACTACGGCCTCTCTTACATCGGTCAAACCAAACGAGGTATATAGGGACCCGCGTTAAAGATCACATAGCTGACGTCAAACACCGCCGCCCAACGAAGTCTGCCAGTTGCCGAACATGCTGAAGGTTCCAGCCATTACATTAGATTTGACCAACCACAGATCCTCGCTAAAGAATCCAAATTCCTACCTAGGAGGCGAGGCTATTGAGATTAAAAAACACCCTAATTTCAATAGAGAAGATGGCTGGAGGATATCACCTACTTGGGACCAAGAGCTGCTATTTATTATTGGGTCCCAAGTAGATGTATCTACAAGACATCAAGACACAGTGAGCTCATACTGCGTAGTCGCGGACCACAAATAATTAATTAAAATATGAAGGTAGAACGAGCAACATATACTGTCAAGACGAACGCCATCTCAGTCTGCCCGTGACCATGATACCTGCAAAGGTTTCGAAACGTCGGGAACTAAAATCTAAAAATTAAACCGCGATACAATCCGTAAAAGTAGTTTCATTTCAATGTCTAACATTCGCGTAAACCTAAGAAACCACTAAGTAGTTAGATTTCGGGAGCGGGAAATTGTCTTTTTAAAAATAGAAATAAAAATAATATTTAAAGAGACGAAATAAGATTTTATTATTTACGACCCGAGCTCACAGAGTTTGATGTAAGACTCCTTAATTAAAACATATTTATTAATTAATTCTAATACAATAGAAACTTAAGACTATCTTACGGACTATAGTTACAATAACAAGTCGCCCGGGCGGGCCGACTGATAAGAAAAGTGCTGCGTTGGGCTCTACCGCAGCGTGAGAGCTTAAGGCTCTGCTACACTGATGGGTTAGGAATATAACTCCTCCCCCCTTGGACCGAAGTTATCGGAAAAGCAGCGTTTTTCCGAGAACTTCGTAAAGTCCCTTGAACAAGATGTTACATACTGAATATATATGATTACAATTAAATCACTTAAACTGAGAATAATGGAGTTAACCCACTAATAATAAGGGTGTCTGATTAACTCTATTTTCCTCCAGGTGTGTCGGATTGTTTTCAATTTCTTTAGAATGACAATCCTGCTTCTTACAAAGCTTTGCTTTTATTACAGAAGAGTACTTATACAGAATTACGACTAATGACAATAAAATTACGATCGCGTACAACGAGTAAATGGCGACACTATTTGTTTCACTTGTTTCACTTTTTACACTGGTTACACTTTTCTTCAGTATGTAGTTCAGATGTCGAATATCATCCAATTTAACTCCTTTTAGGTCTACAGGTTCCATATCTACAGCATCTGAGGTTTGTTCCCGTAAATCAGGTAAGTTAATGATGGGCATAGGCATATATCTCGTCTGTAGGGAGTAAGAACGCCGCCTTTGGATTTGGATAGTGTCTATGGAGACATCGCATTGCTCTCCTATGGTTATAATGTATGTTCCCCGTATACGCTCCTTTGTATCGTCATTGTTACAAGTTTGAGATATGAGTTTATAATATTTGGAATATACTATCCAACTATTTGGGGCAATTCTTTCGATTTTCAGGTTTTCAGACTCTACCTGGCGTGATGAACAACGTGAGAGGTTATGGTGATACTTCATGAGTTGTTCGATACAGGTTTCCTCCGCATTTTGAACCAGTTTATTTTCGGAGCAAAGGTATTCTTTAGCTGTAATCTCCTGGCACGGTTGCTCGATCGGGCGGTATCGAACACCTTCTACTAATAGGTAAGGAAATTCAGGAATAACAATAAAGGTATGGTTACTGGAATCGTTGGACATAGGAAGGGAGTACAATTTATAATAATTATAAGTAACATTATCAATAAGTGGAACTTCTATAATAAACGTTATTTCGTTAAGATTTTACAGACAATGATTCCTCTATATTCATTAAATTTTGTTCATTTGCAGAATACATTAAATTATCATATTTGCCAATATGTTTCAACAAATTTAATAATTCAGCAGAATTAATAACAGACTTATGTAAAACGGACGCTTTACTAAATGCTAAGGCTGTTTCTATTTCACTTAGTTTTATATAGATAGTTCTAAAGTTTACTATAAATTGATTAAGTAATCCAAATACAAAGGTCATATAGACGGAATGATTTTCTTTTCCAGTAAGGTCTTTTAGAAGATTTTCAATTAGTTTTATTCGTGTATTAATTTTCTTAGTATTTTCGTCGATTGTTTCGGTAGAGTTCAGAAAGTGATCCAACATTTCAGATATCACAGTAAATTTATTAGAAATTGCTTGTTCTCTGGTTTGAATGTTACTAATTATGTCGTCATACCTAACTGCATCTTCATGATCAAGGTTTCCTGTTATAATTTTGATTATAGAGCCTAAAGGATTTATTAACCCACGTTTGTATCTTTTGGAAGGGATTAATTCTCGTAATTTTTCTAGAGTCTCATTTCGAATATACTCTACCTGTGTTTTAAGGCTCATGAACTCATCCGCGTATGATTTATTCGGGTGTATCATTTTACTGAATTCAGAATATTTTTGGACATTGAAAGAAAGATCGGTACTGATGCCTGTAAGGTTGAATATTTTACCTATTGACCATTTATCATGCTGTATAAACGCCTGACCTAACTTCACCGGGAGAATTCGCCGCCTCGCTTATTTTTAATGTTTTCTTTTTGGGTTTTTAACTTTTCTGAAAGATATTTATAAAGTGATTAGGTTCTTTTCTTATGGTCTTTAATTAATTGTTGTTTGTAGGCTTTGTCAAATTCAGAGTCAAATGTGGAATTTAATTCGGTGTGACCAAATACAACTTCGAATGGTGATAAATCTGTAGCGCTGTGTAGCCATAACGGAATATGTCATTACAGATGCTGCATCTGTAAATTTTCTTTCATATTTTGCCAATCGGTACAGTTCTATTATTGTGGAGTGAAAACGTTCTATCAATCCCATAGAATTCGGGTTATTGGGTGTACCTATGTGTAATTTAATTTTATATAAATCTGTCAGTTCTTTTAGCAATTCGTTGTTGAACTCAGTTCCAGGATCTGAACTTATTTTCTGAGGAATACCGTAAAAGGAAAAGTATTTCATAAGTGCTCTAACCACTTCTGGTGTTGACCGTGAAGGAATTTCTATGGCTTGTCCCAATTTACTGAAGGCGTCAATTAAGGTCAAATAGTATTTGGATTCTAACGTAAACAAATCGATAAAGATTTCTTGAAATGGTGCATTTTGCGTCTGTGTTAGTTGGAGTACCGGTTTGATAGGTCTTCTATCGTATTTAGAAGTTTTACATTGTTCACAGGAATTTATGATGGCGGAAACGGTTTCGTTCATATTTTGCCAATGATAAGTACGTCGGATTCGTTTGATAGTTTCTGTAATACCGCGGTGGCAGGTCTTGCCTTCATGTAGCTTAACCACAATAGCTCTTTGTTCCTGTTCATCCTCAATATAAACTACACGCTCAGTACATTCGTAGAAGTTAACCATATCCTTTTTAAATAACGAAACAATAATATTACTGAAATCTTTTCTATGTTCAGGATTCTCAAAGTAAATGAAGTATTTAGTTTTCGGCTTTATATAATTCTTTAAAAATTCTTTAATAAGTTCAAGGTTGTGTAGGGGCAGAAATACCTCCAATACTTTTTGTTTGTCCCTAGATATATCTTTCACCTGGGTTTCATTACGGAACCAGCTAAAAATAAGTATCTGGTTTGGCTTTGTATCTATTGCTTCGTTTAGGATAGGTATTCCGTGAGATTCAAGATCTTTAGCCGAATGAATTGTTTGAGTAGAAGTAGATTCAGATGGTATGGGATAATTTGATGGTTGTTCAACCGTATCTATGTCTGAAATCGTTATAGGACTAGCTGTCGCCGTTCTTTCGGAGTCAGATATTAAAATAGTCTTAGAGTCGTCAGTACTTCGTCGTTTTGAAATGTCAGTAATTTGTTTAGTCACGTCTTCCAAATAGCTTTGGAGTCTTTTTTCTTTCTCGTCTACGTTAACAACCATTGAGCTATCGTCGGGTTCATCGGCTCCTAATGCGTTAAGTTTAATGCGAGATAACGCGTCTGCGTTCACGTTCTGTTTCCCATTTTTATATATGACACAAAAGTCATACTCTTGCAAGCGCAAACGCCAACGTGTTAACTTGCTATTAGGTTCTTTAAGTTGGTATAGCCAAACTAACGGTCTGTGGTCAGTGTAAATGTCGAATTTATGTCCATATAAATACGGTCGGAAATGTTTCGTGGCCCATATGATTGCTAGCAACTCGCGTTCTATAGTACTATATCTTTTTTCGGTATCCGTCAAGGTCCTGCTGGCATAGGCTATCGGCTTGTCACCGCCTATAGGGCCTTGTGATAATACAGCGCCAATTGCTACTTCGGACGCGTCGGTTGTTAATACAAACGGTTTAGTCATGTCAGGGTATTGTAAGATTGGAGCATTAATAAGAAGTTCTTTACATTTTTCGAAAGATTCAGTATACTTTTGATCGATAACTACTTTCTTACCCTTTTTAAGACAGGCTGTCAATGGCTGCGTAATTTTGGAGAAGTCTTTGATAAACCGTCTATAGTAACCCACGAAGCCTAAGAATCGTTTTATTTCTGTCTGTGTCTGTGTGCATGGGGTACTTGAGAACTGCTTGTATTTTGTCATTGTTAGGTCGAAGTCCGTCTTTAGTCAGTGTATGTCCTAAGTACTGCACTTCCCTACGTAAAAACTCGGACTTATCCAACTGGACCTTCAGATTCGTTTCACGAAGTCTGTCGAACACGGCACGTAACTTTTTTAATATGCTCTACTAATCCGTTTGAATATATAAGTATATCGTCTAAATATACTAGGCAATGTATACCTTGCAACCCTCTTAACACGCTATCATCGTGCGTTGGAAAGTCGCCGGTGCTGTTTTCAGGCCAAATGGCATACGGAGAAATTCGTAAT